>NC_140589.1:1283201288-1283283788 GCF_964204655.1 Triturus cristatus | reverse complement strand
GAAACTACTTTCAGTTCTAGAACTCTCCTACACCACACCCATTCCCCTCATTTCTGCTTGTGATCCCTTAGGAGAAGGAGCTGGGTTGTCTTTGTGATACGATGGCAGAACAGCAGAGCTCTTCTGAGAGTGAGGCTAGCACTAGCAGCACTACCTTGAGGCAGAGAGCGAGGAAACAAAAGACCTCTTATGTATGGGATTATTTTACTTTTCCTGAAGGCCAGCAAAAGGTAAATGCACCCTTAGTGACTTGCAAGCTGTGTAAGCGTGTACTTTCAAGAGGTAATCCTGACAGGAAGTATTCCTTTGGGAATCATACCATGATGAGGCACCTCAGGGATGTACACAGAAGGACACATGCTCGACTTACTGGAGGTAACCCTTCAGTAAGTCAACCAAGCACATCCACAGCAGCTCAGCCTGGACCATCATCTGCAGGGCCGAGTCCTTCTTCTGCAGGTCAGGTGAGCCCTTCATCTGTGGGGGGAGCATCTCCTTTTGCTGGCCCTCTGGAAATTAACCCTCGATTTCTGAGGGTTGATATTCGATGCGCCTCTTGTCATGATCTAATTTGTCATAGGGAGACCAGTGTTTCCCTAGTGAACCTCAAAATAGATCAGCACACTTGTCGCAGAGACTAATTTTCCCATTCTTTCTTTCCTCTCTCCCTGCATGAACACAACGGCTCTTTTAAGAGCCAACCTTATCTTTCATCTTTTTTTTATATATGTTTTTAAAAACTATTTTTTTTTTTTTTTTACCGTACGCGTACGGTGCGCGTAATTTTTTTTTTTTTTTTAAAAAACACTAAAAATCAATTATCACATTACAAGGTCTTTGAGAGACTACAATTATTATTATTGACTTACCATACCCACTCAAAAAAATATTTATTCTTTTTTTTAAAAAAAATTTGCTTTAAAAATGGTTCTAGTTTTCGAAAATTTTCTATATCAATCTGAAAAAAAAGAAAAAAATATTAATATTTTTTAAACATTTTAAAATACAGTACACATATTAACATATTTACCCAAAAATATTTTTGCCTTATTTTTGCTGTTTTCAGAATATATTGCATTTCACTATAAATTGTGAAAGCAATTGCATTCATCATTTAACAGCGGGCAAAAAAAAAATAACAATCTCAAAGATTGTATTAAAAAAGCCCAGAATCTCTTCTCACTTAAACTTAACATTACAGAAATGCATAATATTCTAAAAAAATATCATCAAAAAACAATACTTATTTCTTTAAAATACCGTCTGATATTTTTGTTTCAGAAGTATAATCACAATATTATATCTCAAATAACTCCACAATACATCTGATTCCATTTCCTTTAGGCCAAATAGTAATTTTAAAATTCTTTTTTGATTAAATTTCCAATGGTAATCCAATAAAATTCTAAAGTTTAATTTGTACAGATCTCACCGATTCTCTGTAACATTTTGGTTCCCGAAAGATTTATTAATAATTTATTAAGTCCACAATAGAATTGGTTACTTTTCCGCATGGCCAAATAGTAATTTTAAAAATCTTTTTTGAAAAAATTTCCAATGGCACTCCAATAACATTCCAAAATTTAAATTGTGCAGATGTTACCAATTTTCTCTAAATTTTTGGTTTTTGAAAGTTTCATAAAAAATTAAAAAAGTCCACATTACAATTGGTTATCTTTCCATTAGGCCAAATGATAATTTAAAAAATCTTTTTTTTTGAAAATTCAAATGGTAATCCAATAAAATGGTAAAATTGTTTTGTCCAGATCTTGCCAAGTCTCTCTAAAATTTAGGTTTCAGGAAGATTAGATAGGAATTTGCTAAATCAAAAGGCAAACGTTGCTTGAAAATCAATTGGGAATCATTACACAGTGTCCAGCCTTTTTCACATTTAAGATAAACTGTGTAATGTCCAGAAGTAACAGTAGGTCCTTCATGGAAAATTATTGCAACAGTTACAAAAGTTTTTCCTGAAATTGATAATTGCTGTCCTGTAAATTTCTTTATTAAAGTATCCAATTTTGAACCATCAGCTCTACATCGTTGCATCATTAAAATTACATACTGTCCGTATTCCTTTAAAATTAATGTTGAAAACATGTCAGATTGACACTCACCGCATTGCATGCTATGATTAGCATCTTTAACTAATTTTGCAAAAGTGACTGTTTTACTCTCTGGCAATGTCAAATAAATAAACCTTTCATTATCAACATTAGAGCCACATATATTATAACAGTTTTCACAACTATGTTCCCATTTATAAGAGAGACCAAATAAAATATCAATTGCAACTTCTTCTTCTTCCAGTACCTGAAGAAAATACATCAAAAATTCATGTGCATCTTGCTGTTCATTTTGAGAAAACTGTGTTCGTCCTGAACATACATCTAAAAGTTTTCTAATTTCAGTAGCACTTTCTATTTGAGTTTTATCATTACTCAGCTTTTGAAAAAGGAGACTCAGCTCAGAACAGAATCTTTTTCCCTGATTTACTATTATCTGCTCTTGCAAACTTTCCAGATAAAATGCAACATTCCGCACTACATTTGCGTAGCAGTTGACACCAGAGCTATTTTCAAAATGACATCCTACAACCTGTTCTTCTTTTTCCTTACTCTTTTTGCTTGCAATTACATCACTCCTCTTTTTTTTCCTCCTCTCTACATCGTCATCACAGATATTCTCATTTCTCCTTTTACGAGAAACTACACGTTTCTCCAACACAGGATACTGACCTAAATGAGGAGCATAGCTTCTTCTTAATCTATTATACTCCTTTACACAATTTGTATCAGCACTAACTTTTGAGTCATCAAAGTCTATCATGAATAAACCTGATAATGTTTTCACTCGTGACAAAGCAACATATGCCATACCTTCTTTGAACACAGTTGAACCAATGTTCACAAATGCACAATCTACAGTCAATCCTTGAGACTTGTGAATAGTTACAGCATATGCTAGCGAAAACGGAAACTGCTTCCTACGTACATATAAGTCTTTCACAAGCATGAAACGAACTGTACAACGACAAATGTCTTTAACTTCTTCTATCTGATCAAATTTTATTTTTAAACATTCAATTCCATCTTTTTTCTGATAATTAATAAAACCCACAACTCTTCCCATAGCTCCATTAACTAAACCTTTTTCAACATCCAAATTTCTCCTTAAAAATACTCTACAGTTCATGCAAACGTATAGATTTTTTTCTAATCCAGCTGTTTTGGAGATGTTCTTCTCTAGTGAATCCAATTTATTTTTCAGTGTGCCTGTTACTGTGACAGTAATTCTTCCATCCTCAATTTTGTCCACTGCTTCCAATTTCCTGATCTCTTCCTTTTCCAATTTCAAAAGCTCCTCATTAAATATTGAGCATTCACGTAGAGTTGGCATTAAGCAGATGACACTTTTGTTTTCTGCAATGTTCTTGTATATCTTCTCTGCAACTATTTCTTCCTTTGGAAATAAATTATGTAGCAGCCGACTCTGTAATGCTTTTTTGCCAACTTCTGTGAGTAGTCCAATTCTGATATCTTTCAGAATACTTCCATATTCTTCATCGCTTGCTTGCCTCATATTAGTAGTAAGTTCCTTGTACTCAAAGAAGGACCACATTTTTGTATTTCCGATGCTTCCCAATGACTTCTTCGTGTCTTCATGTGTGACAGTATTAAACACTGGTTGTCCTTTAACTGGAGTAAGTTGCAAAAGATCTCCAAAAACTATGACGTGTTTTCCACCAAATAACATGTCATAGTCTGTCTTCAAAATTTGCTGCATTCTTAAATGCACAAAGGCAAGCATTAAGTTCGATACCATGCTCACCTCATCAATAATGAGAACTTGCATCTTCTTCAATACTCTTGAAACTTCCAAGGATGCTTCTCCAGTTAGCTTGTTGTATTGTATTTTGTTCTCATGCTCCACTGGTAACATTAGCAAACAATGTAAAGTGATTCCTTTTATGTTATATGCTGCTAACCCAGTTGGAGCAGTAACCACACAAGACAAAGTAGAATCCGTTTTTTGCTGTAGGTAGCTTCTGATGACTTTTATAAGGAAACTTTTTCCAGTTCCAGCTTGTCCGCTTACATACATCCTGATTGGATGAAATGATGTGCATGAGCACTCTTTTTTTTCATGTAGAAATCCGTGATCAATTTTGTTTCTGATCTCTTCATAAATTTGTTGCTGCTCTTGATTCAGTTGTCTTTCCAAATTTTGTAAGTCTATAAATTCTTCTTGAGCTTGATTCATAGCCGTTTCCACTTCATTCATGGCTATTGATGCTTCATTTTCAACGATTGGTTGTCCTAGGGGATCTTGACTGAGTGTTCCTGAACTTTGGCTGTCTTGAGAACTGTCTCTAGCTATTTCTGCTGCAATTGTAGTTTCCTGTTCAATTTCTTCATTTAACATTT
The DNA here is from genome assembly GCF_964204655.1 of Triturus cristatus. Classification (NCBI taxonomy): domain Eukaryota; kingdom Metazoa; phylum Chordata; class Amphibia; order Caudata; family Salamandridae; genus Triturus; species Triturus cristatus. The sequence continues at coordinate 1,283,279,361 of NC_140589.1, read as the reverse complement.
GCAGATAACTTGAGAATGTACTGCATTGTATGCTGTCTTTGCAAGCATTAAAAGAATCTTCATAGCTTTGAAATTCTCCCAGTAGTTCATCCTCTGTACGCCATGGTTTAAACAACTGTAAAAGAGCCAAGTAGTAAAATTCCTTCTTGTCAGTAGTATCGCAACTCAGCTTCCTGTGATTTATCAAACTTCCTTTTGTTTGCTTCACCAAACATCCTTCCTCACCAACGACTTTATATTTTCCATTGTTGATGTCTTCTGCGGCTTTCCGTGAATAAATGTAGTTCTGCAGCACTTCATAGAGACACATGTTCTCCAGATGTTGACTTCTCTTGGGATAATATGTGTCCAACATGTTTGATTTCAAAATATCTGTACTTTCTGGTTCATTCTCGGCCAAATATTCAATTTCTCCAACAGATTTTAGTACCCGATTTCTCATTGCTGCAAGGCCTAAACTTGCCCAAATTATTCTTCTTGACTTCGAGTAGAGACTTGCAGAAGATAACCTATCTGAACATTCGTAGGATCCAATTTCTCGATGCGATAACATCTTCAAACTGAAACTGTACAGCTTCTTACTGACAGTCTTCTCGTGAGAAATCTCTTCCCACATTTCCTTCAATTCTGTTTTTTCTGATTTCGTAATGTAAGACGTTACATATCGAGCAACAGCAATGGAATTGTCAGCTACATACTGTATATCCATGTTAGCGTTCCACATGGATAAAATGACTGGGTTGTAGTCATTTATATTTTTTGATTCTTCTTTTCTTTTTAGGTTGTAGGTATTCTTAGGTGATTTTCTTGTGATAGTATGTCTCACAGCTGACATAAAACTGTTGACTCTTCCATTTGAAAGAACAGGTCTAGGAAATCCAAATCGACATTTAGTGTAGTATTTATCTTTGCTCTTGTATTTCCGTCGACAGTGTTTTCCACACCGATGACTTTGGAAACGTAAAACTTGCTCCTTTAACTTTTTCTCTTCTGTGCTTTTTGGTATAGCACATGTTGCATATTCTTCAATGTAAGATAACACTGCTTCATCAGTATCTGTTCCAAACTTTGGGGCATCCTTGATCCACAACAGCATATGAATATGAGGAGCACCTCTTGCCTGGTACTCTTTTCTCCAAAAGAAATCTACTACTTCTCCAAGAGGTGGATTTTTTTTATTGCAGATGAAGGACATCATAGCCTCAAATCTATGATTGAAATATCTGCAAACATTAACCGGATCCAATGAGCACAGTTCTCCTGCTGTCTTGTATTCGATGTTTTTAATGTTTGAATTTGCCTCTCGTAGAAAATCCAGTAAATCATCCCAAGCGTACTCGGCACAGCTTAGGGTAAGGAACCATGTTGGTGTTCCTAAATTCCGTAACATGCATTTTAATTCACCATGGCGTCGGTACCAATATTCATTTGTCCCACGCTGACAAGCCATCAGATTGATCAGTTGAGTTTCCAAATGATCATCTCGTTGCTGCACTTTCTCCATAAAATCCTTAGCAGACACATTTTGTAAATGTACTCCACTTTTTAAAATGTGATTTACTGCATAAGACAGTGCAGACAAGTCGCTTTCAAATAAAAGATGGAACAAATAAGGAATACTTTGTCGAAATCTGGGATCTTCAGCATATAGTCTTGTAGTCCGATACTCAGAAGCTGGAATCTGTTCCGGACGTTCATCGTATCGTCCTCCTTTTCCTTTAGGAAACAGCTGGGGAAAACATCGAGCTTCCAAGCTCTCCTCCCATACACTCACGGGAGTTCCTTTTGCTTTCTTCATCTGAAAGAGATCAATATTGTCTCCCATAACTTCTTTTGAATGAAGAGGATGTATGCTAAAATGTTCATAAATTTCTTCTTCCTTTGACTTGTCCACTTTTTCAATTTGTCCAGTTGGTGTTTCTGTGTCTTCTTGTAAATCTTCTTCTTCTTCTTCTTCTATATAAATTGATTCATACCATTTGTTATTCCTTTTCAAATACAAATTTGCTCTTTGTACTTTCCGCACATCTACCAGCTCCTGCCAAATCTTCTTATTTTTTGTAGGTACACCATTAACCAGAATAACTAATGGTTCAGTTTCCAAAGTATCCGCATCAATAGTTTCCATATTTTTTTTCAAATCCAAGGGCAAATACACCACTCTACCTTTTAAACCTCTCAGTAAATCTGAAGGAGGTAATTTACCAGTTTTGAGCTCCATACGTACTATGGTCTGGAACGGATGAACACATTGAATGAGTATAGACTCATATGTATTTAATTCAGAAAGTTCAGCAGGAATAGCATCCAATTCTAAATTATTATGTACAGCTCTGGTCGGCATTCTATTTTCCTCTAACTTGTTGTAACAGTATTTACAAATACGCTGATCTTCACCCAAATCAAAACAATTTTCAAGAAATATATATGTGGCAAAATCCTTCCACTTATAATTATCTTCATTTTCACTCTTTCTGTAGAGATCAACATTCCTAGTTTGTTTTCTATAATGAGTTCTGCGGCAACAAATACAAGTAAAATTTGGTCTTTCATTAGAGATTATTGCAAATTTTGTTATGTGATCATTAAATGTGTTACTTACAGAGGGTTCTACATTCTCTTCCACTTCTTCCTCATTTACTGTGTCCTTCTCTGCACTGTTTTGTTCAGGACCAAAGTAACAAAGCTGAATTTCATCAACAACCTTCTCTACATCTGATACCGTTCCTCAGAACAGAGCCCTATTCAATTCATTTAACTTTATTGCTGGACTTTTGGCAAAATACAACCGTCTCACAAACTTTCTCATTTCAGTATGATGAACAGCCAGCATCCTAAAATGATGGAAAACACTATTACACACTTTTCTAGAGAGACAAGCCAGAGAATGACCCTGCAAACCAGTATTCTCTCTCACTCTGCATGGATCCAGACTTTGAAGCACCTTAATCTTCTGTTTTATACTTTTTTTACTATATTCTCTTAGAAACTCTCGAAATTTGTCAATAGATTCCTGACGCACAGTGCAAATACTACTACAATTCCAAGTGTACACTGGGGCTTTAGGACGTCTCCCCATAGCCTCATCTGCCAACACTTGTACCTCATCTCTTGGAACCATTATCTCCTTCTCCATTATGCAACCATTTTTTACTTCGTAAGAACGACCTCTGGTGTCAACTGCATGCAGCAAACTATTACTTTGAAAATAGCTCTCTTCATTAAAAAAAGGTTCACTACTTGAACTATGCATCCACTTTCCTAAAAACACTTTACAAAAGTTTGTTCTGTTCACTACTCTTTTCCTTTTGCTATGTGATTTCAGTACATTAACCATTTTGTCTAATGTACGCATCCTATTCAAAATTAAAATGAATAGTTTCCTTTTTAATTCTAATGCCTTTGCTGCAATGGCTTCAATTTCTTTTTTTCTTTTATAAAACTTTGTCTTTTTCTTATATTTCTTCACATCCTTCATCAAATTGGACATAACTCTTCTCTGAAACATTTTTCTACGTATCTCTTTAAACGCTGTTTTTCTATTTATATAAATCTTTTCAGTTGCAGAAGGTATATTTGCATTAACTAAATTCTCAATTTTTTCCTCTCCTTTTCTTTTCAAAACATCCTTTCCAGTACAGACAATTTGTACATTTTTCATTCTTTTGAATATATTTTTTAGAAATTGTTTTTTCTGCTTACCAGAAGATTTTTTCTTTTTCCCAACATGAGCATCTTCTACTAACTTTGGTCCTCTAGTTGTCTTCAAATATAGGTTTTTGTGTGCGTTTTTTGAACTCTGGATTTTGTAGGCATCTTAAATTTTGTTCACTGCTCTTCAGCAATACCTGAAAAAAACTAAAAAAAAATTCCTTTATTTTATTTAAATATATTACTACATTTCTTTTCACAAACACTTACTGCTCTTTTTTTTTGGCAAGTGAAAATCACTTTTACAGACTGACACATTATGAATCCACTTTTCAGATTTTTTTAAAAGCCCATGTCCAGACTGCTTTTTCAGACCACCACCATGTGTATCCTCGGTGACTGCCTACACTCCAGCAAGGGCAACCAGCCTTAGTGATGCTGAATGTATTTGCATTACAGACTGAAACCTCAAAACCCCACTCGCTTGTAAATACTGTGCATGATTATACATGGAAAGGAGCTGGGTGTGTGCTAAGAGTCTGCTTCTGCACCAAAAAAATCGCTCCCCCTTTTTCCTACTAATGCAACTGTGAAATCACCAGAGCAAAACGCAATAAATCTCTGCCTGTAATTCCTATTTGCACACAGAGTCATGTTTTCACATTAGTCACAAAATGAAATTTCTTTGCCAATTTGAATGCACACTTATTGCTCTTTTTTTTTGGCAAGTGAAAATCACTTTTACAGACTGACACATTATGAATCCACTTTTCAGATTTTTTTAAAAGCCCATGTCCAGACTGCTTTTTCAGACCACCACCATGTGTATCCTCGGTGACTGCCTACACGCCAGCAAGGGCAACAAGCCTTAGTGATGCTGAATGTATTTGCATTACAGACTGAAACCTCAAAACCCCACTCGCTTGTAAATACTGTGCATGATTATACATGGAAAGGAGCTGGGTGTGTGCTAAGAGTCTGCTTCTGCACCAAAAAAATCGCTCCCCCTTTTTCCTACTAATGCAACTGTGATATCACCAGAGCAAAACGCAATAAATCTCTGCCTGTAATTCCTATTTGCACACAGAGTCATGTTTTCACATTAGTCACAAAACGAAATTTCTTTGCCAATTTGAATGCACACTTACTGCTCTTTTTTTTTGGCAAGTGAAAATCACTTTTACAGACTGACACATTATGAATCCACTTTTCAGATTTTTTTAAAAGCCCATGTCCAGACTGCTTTTTCTGACCACCACCATGTGTATCCTCGGTGACTGCCTACACGCCAGCAAGGGCAACCAGCCTTAGTGATGCTGAATGTATTTGCATTACAGACTGAAACCTCAAAACCCCACTCGCTTGTAAATACTGTGCATGATTATACATGGAAAGGAGCTGGGTGTGTGCTAAGAGTCTGCTTCTGCACCAAAAAAATCGCTCCCCCTTTTTCCTACTAATGCAACTGTGAAATCACCAGAGCAAAACGCAATAAATCTCTGCCTGTAATTCCTATTTGCACACAGAGTCATGTTTTCACATTAGTCACAAAACGAAATTTCTTTGCCAATTTGAATGCACACTTACTGCTCTTTTTTTTTGGCAAGTGAAAATCACTTTTACAGACTGACACATTATGAATCCACTTTTCAGATTTTTTTAAAAGCCCATGTCCAGACTGCTTTTTCAGACCACCACCATGTGTATCCTCGGTGACTGCCTACACTCCAGCAAGGGCAACCAGCCTTAGTGATGCTGAATGTATTTGCATTACAGACTGAAACCTCAAAACCCCACTCGCTTGTAAATACTGTGCATGATTATACATGGAAAGGAGCTGGGTGTGTGCTAAGAGTCTGCTTCTGCACCAAAAAAATCGCTCCCCCTTTTTCCTACTAATGCAACTGTGAAATCACCAGAGCAAAACGCAATAAATCTCTGCCTGTAATTCCTATTTGCACACAGAGTCATGTTTTCACATTAGTCACAAAACGAAATTTCTTTGCCAATTTGAATGCACACTTACTGCTCTTTTTTTTTGGCAAGTGAAAATCACTTTTACAGACTGACACATTATGAATCCACTTTTCAGATTTTTTTAAAAGCCCATGTCCAGACTGCTTTTTCAGACCACCACCATGTGTATCCTCGGTGACTGCCTACACGCCAGCAAGGGCAACCAGCCTTAGTGATGCTGAATGTATTTGCATTACAGACTGAAACCTCAAAACCCCACTCGCTTGTAAATACTGTGCATGATTATACATGGAAAGGAGCTGGGTGTGTGCTAAGAGTCTGCTTCTGCACCAAAAAAATCGCTCCCCCTTTTTCCTACTAATGCAAATATAAAATTACCAGAGTTGTACACAATAAATCTCTCCCTATATTCCCCAACATGTGTAACCTGGGTGACTGCCTACATTCCACCAAGGGCAACCAGCCTTAGTGATGCTGAATGTATTTGCATTACTGAGTCCAACCTCAAACCCTTAAACTATTCTTTTTTTATACCAATACACCTTAATTTATCGTGAAAACATAGTCCATATTATTTTACATGTTCCTCACATTTAAATTTCTCCCAAAACAGAAAATAATAAACGCAACTTCAACAAAAAGAATTACATTTCTATTATTCATTTCTTAATTTACCATATACATCTCCTCTCAAACTCTAACCTCACCTTTAAAATTAGTTAGTTGTGAAAGGTATGTGGCACTCAAACAGCAGATTATCAGAGCCAGGATCTCTGTTCTCTACACCTCTCTCCTCTCAGCAGAACCAGATAATGGCAAAGTTTCCCTCTATTTTTCCACACATATACATGTAAGTTTCAAATCTCAGTGCTTCCCCCTTTTTTTCAAATGTAATCACACATTTCTATTGGTTGAAAACCAACCCTTTTCTTAAAGTACCCTTCCCCCAACTTGACTTCTGCCTAGTACCCTTCCCCCAACTTGACTTCTGCCTGCTACCATAGCAACAGCTCATGGAACACTGCTGTGTGGAGTTAGGTCAGAAGTTCGCCAAACAATGTTTCAATTCCACAGAGCAAGAGTGCTTGACTTTTCAAACCTTACAGCAAATCCATAGTACTGTTCTTTGGTAACACATTTTTCTGTACCAATACAAAACATGCTTCTATAAATTTACACATACAGCCTAGTTTTTAGTGTAGAATGGTATGAAACAGCCAATCAGTTCTTTTTTTTTATAAAAAAATATGTATGCCTCCATTTCCAAACTGTTTTTCATTTCTTTTTACCATTCTACTGAATTACACCTCCTGAGTGCATCCAGATCTCCTTGGAAGATGTTCACAGTGTGGATTGTAGGGCACAGCTATGTCTTCTGGAGTGAAAAGTTTGCAGAGAAAACAGATATGGTGAGAGACCTTGCTTTACCAAATGTAGACATTAAATGGATTGGTCAGAGAGGGTTAAAGTGGCACCAATTGATGCCATTGGTGAAATCCTTCATGCAAATCCAACACCCTGACCTCATAATAGTGCACTGTGGTGGCAATGACCTAGGCACTTTGACTGGGGTAGGTCTGGAAATGCTTATGAAGGACACCTTTGCACAACTGTTTTCTCTTTTCCCTAAAACTGCCTTTGTGTTTTCCAACATATGCCAAAGGCAAAAATGGAACTGGTCCAATCATTTCTGTCCGCAAATTGACAAAGCAAGAAAGCACGTCAACAAATCTGTTTCTGCTTTCCTCCGTGACTATGGTATGGGTGCCATTTACCACAACAACTTGCGTTACGACATGCAAGACATTTATAGAGGAGATGGTGTGCACTTCAATGATGAAGAGAACAGAGTCTTCCTCTTGAACCTTAGACTCTGCATCGGTACTTACTTGTAGGTACCAATAAAAAATCACTTCATAAACACAACGGCTCTTTTTAGAGCCCCCTAATATCTAAACACTTAAATCTGCATTTCATTTCTTTTTTTTTTATTTTTACCGTACGCGTACGGTGAGCTTACCGTACGCGTACCCCGTGATTTTTTTTAAAATCAATTAATGTTTTCTTTGTACTTTTCTGTCCTTCTTTGACCCCCTCACAAATGTAAGGGGGTCTGTAACTCTCCTCCTTGCCCCCTTTTCTTGTTAACACACAAAATGGCGGCCGCCGCTTCCTGGTTTCGGCCGATTCGAATGTTTAATAAGATCTAAGAGCCAATCAGAATCGCGCTCGCGCACGCCACCGTACGCGTACGGTAAGCGTACCGTAAGCGTACCGTAAGCTGGCTCAGATATATATATTGATTTAAAGGCTATTTTCTCAGAATCTACTGAACAGATTTACACCAAACCTACAAAAGGCACTTCCTTGACCTGAGGACTACCTCTCTGCCAAATTTCAAGTAATTCTGTTCAGCCGTTCGGGCTGTAGCCCTGTCTAAAGGTCCTATGGAAAAATGCATGGGAAAAACGTGTTTTGGGACCCCCCTTTTATCTCAGCCCCCGCTTGACGTATCCCCCCGAGACTTTCAGGGTAGGAGCGGAGCGTAGCGCCCCACCTATTTTGAGAAATTCGCGAGGATTCGTCGACCGGCGCCAAAGTTATTCAAAATAGAATGTTGCGGATTTCCTATGGAAAAGGGGTCCTAACTATAACTACCTACTGGCGACCGCCAGTAGGTAATATATATATATATATATATATATATATATATATATATATATATATATATATATATATATATATTTTTATATTTATATTCACAGAAAAAACCATAGGTTTCAGGCACGTTATAGTTAGGAATTAGCATTTAAAAAACCTCAGAAATTCACTGAAAAAACCATAGGTTTCAGGGGTGTTATAGTTAGCTGGACTTTTCACTTGTACAAAACCATTGAAATTCCCTCGTTATAGTTAGTTCAGCTAACTATAACTCGCGCGCCCGCAATGCACTGCTGATGACGTCACATATTACATCACTCATGACATGGTCAGTGACATCACTCATGACATCACTGATGACATCTCAAATGACATCACTGATGACATCATCCAGTGAATGTGTGTTTTTCTGAAAATTAAATATTTTTTATATATGTATATCTCAAGGTCGATGGAAGAATAAATGGGTATATAAGTGTCTAAATGGATGATTTGTTTTTAAAAAATTGATTGTGTAACTGACTGATTAAGTGTATCATAGTGAATACATGGCTTAGTGAGTAATGTTTAAATATGTAAATATCTGTATCAGTCTCTCACTTTGTGTATAAGTGGCTGCATGGGTTGGCAAGTAGCTACATGGGTGTCTATATAGGTTATTAGTTGGTTTTTTGAGTATCAGTCTGAGTGTCTGCATGCTTCTGTGGGGGGTATTATGTAGTGCATCGGTGCATGAATGAGTGACTCACTCTTTGTATGTGTTGAAGACAGCATGTGTGCAGGACTGTCTGGGTGGATGAGTGTGTGTATGGGTGTGTTAGTGAGTGAATGACTGTCTCAATAGTGTCTTTATGAGTAACTACATATGTTTTAAACTAGTATATGTGACTATTGGTATATATAAGTGAGTATATGTGAGAGTGAGAGATTAAAAGAGTTCCTGTATGAATAAGTATGTGTTTCTATAAGTGATTGTTTAAAAGTCTAAGTATGTGTAAGTTTCCGTAGAAGTAAGTGTGGTGGTGTGTGTATAACTGTATATGCAAATAAATGTATGTTTGATTCTTTATTAGCATGAGTGACTATGTGTATGAGTAACTCTATGGATGAGTGGCATTGTGTAACAGGATGTATAGGTGTATGAGTACATATGATGAGTGAATACATGTATGAGTGACTGTATAGGACTGTTGGTGAATGAGTGGATGTGTGTGTGGATCTTAGAATTACTGAAGAGGTTGTTGTAACTGGTATTGGTATGTCCATTGTTTTGAAAAGTTTAGTCTCTATTTTTGAATGTGTGTATCAAAGGTTATATTAGGGTGAGAGGAGGTCTGCCACTCTATCACAAGGATGTCATCAGTGATGTCATTTGAGATGTCATCAGTGATGTCATGAGTGATGTCACTGACCATGTCATGAGTGATGTAATATGTGACGTCATCAGCAGTGCATTGCGGGCGCGCGAGTTATACTTAGCTGAACTAACTATAACGGGGGAATTTCAATGGTTTTGTACAAGTGAAAAGTCCAGCTAACTATAACACCCCTGAAACCTATGGTTTTTTTCAGTGAATTTCTGAGGTTTTTTAAATGCTAATTCCTAACTATAACGTGCCTGAAACCTATGGTTTTTTCTGTGAATTTCAAAGGTTTTTTAAATGCTAATTTCTAACTATGCCTACAGCGATAGGACATGTGAAGAAAAAAGAAAAAATGCACAGAAAGAAAAAAAAGAAGTGCAGAAAGAAGCAACAGAAGTCCTCAAAGACGAAGAAAAGTGCAGAAAGAAGGATAACGTGCAGAAAGAACAAAAAGAAGAGCAGAAAGAAGCCTTGTTGCAAAATCATCCTGTACCCTCAACTTTTTCAGACGGATACTAGTGGTAACTGAGTCTGACTAACCAGTCCTAGAGCCAGTGCTATGTTAAAAGACACTTAGAATACAGTGAAAACACCTACATACACTAGGGAACATTATGCGTTGGTGTCCCCCTGTGATTAGCATGACCTCCTCTGTAAGCCCCTAGTATATAATGGGGCAGGGGGATTAAAACTACCTCTTAAAACAGGCCACAGGGCGTTTTTGTACACGTTAACTCAGGCCACGTCCCCTCCCTTCACCACTGTGTAAACACGCCCTGTGTCCGTTTTTAGTTGGAAGATTAAGTTCATTTGAATCCTGAGGGTCCCTATGGTCCAACTAGCCCACTAGGTACCTCCAGTAAGTGCCACAGAGCTGCGTTGCAGAGAGGTGTAAAAAGTGGCACGGCCTGGACCACCTCTCTGCAATGCAGCTCCGTGGCGCTTACTGGAAGCACTTGGTGGGCTAGTTAGCCCCCAGGGGCCTTCAGTATTGAAGGAAAATTATATCCCCAATTTAAAACGTGCCTTAGTGCGTGTTTGCACACGTCACCTCAGGCCCCGTCCCCTCCCTTCACCACTGTGTAAACACACCCTGTGGCTGTTCAAAGTTGAGAGATTAAGTCCCCTTGAATCCTAAGGGTCCCTAGGGTCAAACTAGACCACTAGGTACCTCCAGTAAGCGCCACAGAGCTGCGTTGCAGAGAGGTGTAAAAAGGGGCTTGGCCTCAGAACACCTGTCTGCAGCGCAGCTCCCTGGTGCATACTGGAGATGCCTGTTGGGCTAGTTGGCCCTCAGGGACCCTCAGTATTGAAGAGGAATTAATTCCCCAACTTACAACTCGCCAGGGGGCGCGTTTGCAGAGTGCTGCAAGGAGGGGGCGTGGCCTCCGGCACGATGCCAGTCTTTTATTTATTTTAATTTTTTAAGAAGGGGGGCTGTGTGGTTCCCCTTCTTATTCTAATTTATTGGCCCTGATGACCCCATCCCCCAGGGCCTGTCTCCTAATTATATTTTTTTGACCCCAATCCCCAGGGCCGGCCACTGTTTTTTATTATTTTTAAAATATATATATTTATAGACACACCTAGGACATGCTGGACAAACCGTACGTACCTATCACCATGACGATTTGCGTGATATTCATTAAAAGGCGACTTTGCATACAATGAATCCACGTGGAATGTATTTACACCACTAGTGAAGCTCTGACATGTCTGATGCTCTACCGTGCCTAATCCCGGTAGACACCCTTGTCGTTTATTTATACAAACATGGGTAGCTATTGACGGGCACATTTAATACACATGCACACCAAGCCATTCAAAGGGGATTCGACAAAAATTCGACCAAAACTATGCAAGAAACCCCCCTCACGGTTAATAAAACACACATCCACTGCCGGATGTGTAATACGTTTTTATTTTACTCTCTGGAAAGGGGACGAACATCACTTGAGAGTCACAGCGCGCTCCTGGCAGAGCCCAATGCTGTGTTACACCACCATTGCCTGCTGAGTGCCACACACCTCTGTGTTGTTTTCCAAAAGCTAGTGCATATGCTATGACACTAGCCCATGTGCACTGTAACACCACCCCGTGAATATGTCATGCCACACTTGTCTTCGCACGGGTTATATTGCCCCATCTAACGTGCCTTCCTCGATGCCTATGTTATAACGCACAGTGCTATGCCATACATATTACAATCTGGGATCCATATCTTTGTCACAGTGCATATGCAACGTTACACTCCCCAGCACATATTTTATATTACAACTTTAGAGACTAGTTAGGTTACACAACACTGCCCTGTGCATATTACACTCCAAGGCGCATATCGCATAGCACGCGCTAGTGCCTGTGCTATCTCGCGCTCTCCAATGAATCTGTAATTGCGCACAATGTATTGCATATTATATTTCACGCCCGGTTCATCTTATATCACACTTTTTGGTGCATAGTTTATACCATACACTATATCTAGTTTTCATTTTCAATCGTGCTCTCAGGACTATGTTCTATATACCACTGTGTTCACCTACCCTTTTCACGGGCATTACATTTTGGAATAGGGGGTGGAGGGTCAGGGGGTGTTTCTGCCAAGTGAGCCCGGAGTCACAGTCACAAACGTCCTCTTCTTCCTGAATAAAAGTGAGATTATGCTGCATACTTGTTCATATTTTAAGTAGTTCGCACAGACACACGTTTTAAAAACAATAAAGTTCCTAATACCCGCCTTCTCTGAACAGTTAGCTTGCTGCCCCATCCCCCTCATCCCTATCCTCTGTTGTGTGAATCCATGGACTAGCCTCCTCCCTCCTGCCATGCATGGTCTGATGTGCTGCCACTGCCCTCAATTTAGTATGATGTACCAGTCCACTCCTCCTGCCCTCCATTGTCCAATTCTATGCCCCATCATTGACCTCCTGCTTAAACTCTGTGCTTAGCTTGCTGCCCCTATTCTCCTTCCCCCTGCCCTCCGATGTCTTTGTGTATGCCCCTGCTCCATCCTTTTTGCCCACCATGTTCCATGGACCTGCCACTCCTATCTACTCTGAGTGTTCTGTTGAGCTGTCACTCCCCTCCCACCTCCCTAGCATTGTCAGATGACTGTAACCTGTCCCTGCCACCTCCACCCTGCCTGTCCACATGCCATGCCCCTATCCTCTTCCTCCTGTCCTACATGGTCCATTGTACTGCCACACCCTTCTGCCCTCCCTGGTCTGTTGTGCTGCAACTGCTCCTCCTGCCTGCCCCGTGCGGTCTGTTGTGAGGCCCCTTCCCCTGAACTTCCTTGTCTGTGCACAGGTCCTGACCCTCCCTTCTATCCTCCATCGTCCTTTGTGCATGCCCCTGCACCCTCCTTCTTGCCCATCATAGCCATTGTGCTACCACTAACCCTCCCACTTGCCATGCATGGTCTTCTGTGCGGCCATGGCCCCTCCCACCTTCCCTGTGTGGTCAGTTAGCTGCCCCTTAACCCCTCCCACCTTCCCTCCATGGTCTGTGTGTAAGCCATCACAGTCTCACTGTTGCTCTTCATGGTGTGTCTTGCTTCTAGTGCCCATCCTGCCTGACCTCCATGGCTATCTTGCTGCTCCTGCCCTGCCCCCTTGCCCCCAGCCCTCTGTTTACATGTGCAGACCCCTACTCCCTCCCTCCTGGCTTGTCTGTTCCATTGTAATGCCCCTGATCCATCCCTCCTGCCCTTTATGGTCTGTTATGCTGCAGCTTTCTCTCCTGTCTGTCCATTATGGTCCTGCCTCTTGCCCCTCTGTTCTCTGTTGTCCATGTGCATGGTCCTGTCCCCTCCCTCTTGCTTTCTATGGATTGTTGTGCTGCACTCCCATCCCGCATGCCCTGTGTGGTGTATTGTGCTGCTGCAAACCCTGATGCCTGCCCTGCAGGGTCAGTTAGGTGCACCTCTCCATGTCCCTCCTGTCCTCTGTTATCCAAGTCCATGTCCCTACCCCATTTCCTTCCATGATCCAATGTACCATACTTGCGAACATTTTCAACTTGGTAAGAGGGAGATTTTGAAAAAAAACTGGGGTATTGATTTTCCCCTTTGAGTTACATTGAAAAAGAGGAGATTGTAGACAGGAGACAGATAAAATAAAGCCCATTTGAGCTTAAAAACATTGGACGTTTCCTGGCTGAATCGGGTCTGTTGGCATGTATGGTTGTACTACCATTGCCTCTTCCTTCTGCCCACAATGGTCTATTACATTGCCACAGCCTCTCTTGCAAGTCCTGTATTGTTGGTTTGTTGCCCCTGCCCCCCTTTCCACTGCCCTCCATAGTCTGTTGTGCTGCCACGGCCCTTCCTGCCTGCTCAGTGTGGTTAAATTGTTGCCTTTGCACCCTCCTACCTGCCTTCAATTTTCAGAGTCCGTGCCCCTGGCCTCTGCCTCTCAACAGTATCCTAAAGAACAACTAGATTGCTAACATTCTATATTTATTACAAAAGTGTGAAACGCCTGACGTCATCTTGATGTAATCAAAACTGTAATACCTAGAGCATTTCCTTTAGAAATTACATATATGAGAGGGTCTTATTGGCATCAAAATTATGGTTAGTGCTCTAAAAGACTAAAATAAGGACATATTTTCTGAGCTTTCGAATAGCGAGAAAGCACTTTTAAATTATTTGTTACCTTTATGTTTTTTTATCCAGTTGACCACTTGATTAAATGTTGCACGTAGGGGAGAGAATGTGGTGTTACTTCCAGAACTGCAGACTTTGCAACTGGGGAACCAGGTTGGAGTTTCTGCTTCAGCTCGACATTCTGTGATTCTGGTCAAATCACTTAGTCTCCCCATGTCTACAACCAAAATGAATTTGTTCTTGTGTGATGTAACCAATGCTCATGTAAAGCACTCCAATACCTGACAAGTCTGCACTATATAACACTGCAAAAACACAAAGTAATAAGTGTTTTGCACACTTCTGTCATTGGGCTATATTTGGGCTACATCTGGGTGATTTTGGGCTACATTTGGGCTCTTTTGTCTCCGGTGGCCATCTTGGGAGATTTATTTGTTATGAAGTTTCCTAATTTCCTCATGTACTGCAGTCTCCTCAGTAGGAAATGCTTTCAGTTTTTTACTTTGATTCCATCATGAAGGTATTCAGATATGTCACACATTTGCCATAAATTCTGAATGTTAAAACTCTAGTTGCTCATTAGATCACTGTAGTAAAACTACTGTTCACCATGGAAGTCTGCTCCTGGTATTAAAAGTGCATGTTTCAGTCTGCATGTCAGAATTTTTTAATGAAATAGAAGAGGATTTGAGAAGTCACTCAAAATGTGCCCTCATTTTCTTTCTTCAGCATTAATCATAATTTCTATGGCAAAATGAACCCCCTCATTGTGTTCCTTTTTAAATTGAATGTTTTAAGTGTTACCAGTTTATTCCAATCAAGATGGCTTCAGGTGTGCCATACTTTTGTCATAATGAAGACAGTAAGCGCTCTAGTTGTTTTTAAGAACACTCTGGGACATTCTGTCATTGGGCTATACTTGGGCTACATCTGGGTGATATTTGGGCTACATTTGGGCTCTTTTGTCTCTGGTGGCCATCTTGGCAGACTTATTTGTTATGAAATTTCCTAATTTCCTCATTTACTGCAGTCTCCTCAGTAGGAAATACTTTCAGTTTTTTACTTTGATTCCAAAGGCATTCAGATGTGTCACACATTTGCCATAAATTCAGAATGTTAGCACTCTTTTTGCTCATTAGATCACTGTAGTAAAGCTACTGCTCACCAGGGAAAACTGCTGCTGGTATTGAAAGTGCATGTTTCAGTCTGCATGTCAGAATTTTTTAATGAAATAGAAGAGGATTTGAGAAGTCACTCAAAATGTGCCCTAATTTTTCTTTCTGCAGCACTAATCATACTTTTTATGGAAAAATGAACCCCCTCATTTTGTTCCTTTTTAAATTAAATGTTTTAAGAGTTACCACTTTAATCCAAGCAAGATGGCTTCAGGTGTGCCATACGTTTATCATAAGAAGGACTGTTAGCGCTCTAGTTGTTCTTTGGAACACTCTGGGAAGCTGCAGTAGAACACAAAGGAATCAACTGACAGTCTCTGCCCTTGTTGGATGTACATGTTTTACTGAGAATGTCAGACTTCATTCTCACATGACTGAGAAAGATAATGTGAATTTACAGAAAATAAGCCCAGTTTAGCTTATAGATCACCTTCCAAACCTCTGTGGGAAAAGCATGAGAAAATATTTTTCTCTCACTCATGATATCCCAGCAGAAGGCTTTTTCACATGGTGAAATCACCTTAGAACATACCACAATTCCTAAAATGAGTATGGTACCATCAACAAATGATTTATAATGTAACTAAAGTCTTAAAACCTTCTATTAACTGCAATGTTTTTTAATGAGGTGCTATCATGTATATTGGTCCCAAGATGGCTGCCAACACTTCTTGGATGAAGTGCTGACAGCCAATCAGATCTCAGGATGAGATGTGTGGTTAGGCTCCGCCCACATATATATATATGATTTTACTTTTGATTTTCTCAGGAACTACTGAACAGATTGACACCAGACCTGCAAAAGGCACATCCCTGACCTGAGGACTACCTCTCTGCCAAATTTCAAGTAATTCTGTTCAGCCGTTCGGGCTGTACCTTGGACTAAAGGTCCCTATGGAAAATTGCATGGGGAAAACGCGTTTTGGGACCCCCCTTTTTTCTCAGCCCCCGCTTGACGAATCCCCCCGAGACTTTCAGGGTAGGAGCGGAGCGGAGCGCCCCACCGATTTTGAAAATTTCGCGAGGATTCGTCAACCGGCGCCAAAGTTATTCCAAATAGAATGTTGCGGATTTCCTATGGAAACACGGTCCTAACTATAACTATCTACTGGCGACCGCCAGTAGATAATATATATATATATATTTCCCAAGGTGCCTCGGATCTTAGAGATGCACTCCACGAGGTAGCAGGTTTCAAACCTTCTTTATTAGGAGAGCTGCGCACCACAGCTGTTGAGTTGAAAGTCCCGACGCGTTTCAAAGCTCACGCTTCTTCCTCATGGGACGGCAATGTAAAAGGTGACGAAAGCCTGCAACCATTATTTATCCATTGCGCATGCGCTCCCTAGTGAACAGCATGCTGGTAGTTGCAGTAATTCATTCTCCTTCAGTGGAGTCCGTACACTTTAACTTAGTTTTTGTTGCCTTTGAGATATTCACAGCCCTCCGGTGGGCTACAGGCGTGGTGTTCAGCTCTAGTCTGCAGCTCCCTCATGCTGCAAGCAGGCTGTCTGGTGGCAGCCATGCAGACCCGCTATCTCATTCTCAGCGGGTGGTGCATCTCCCGCGGCTGAGGCCGCCGCGTAAAACATAATTCCCAAGGTGCCTCGGATCTTAGAGATGCACTCCACGAGGAATGGATAAATAATGGTTGCAGGCTTTCGTCACCTTTTACATTGCCGTCCCATGAGGAAGAAGCATGACCTTTGAAACGCGTCGGGACTTTCAACTCAACAGCTGTGGTGCGCAGCTCTCCTATTAAAGAAGGTTTGAAACCTGCTACCTCGTGGAGTGCATCCCTAAGATCAGAGGCACCTTGGGAATTATGTTTTACGAGGCGGCCTCAGCCGCGGGAGATGCACCACCCGCTGGGAATGAGATAGCGGGTCTGCATGGCTGCCACCAGACAGCCTGCTTGCAGCGTGAGGGAGCTGCAGACTAGAGCTGAACACCACGCCTGTAGCCCACCGGAGGGCTGTGAATATCTCAAAGGCAACAAAAACTAAGTTAAAGTGTACGGACTCCACTGAAGGAGAATGAATTACTGCAACTACCAGCATGCTGTTCACTAGGGAGTGCATGCGCAATGGATAAATAATGGTTGCAGGCTTTCGTCACCTTTTACATTGCCGTCCCATGAGGAAGAAGCGTGAGCTTTGAAACGCGTCGGGACTTTCAACTCAACAGCTGTGGTGCGCAGCTCTCCTAATAAAGAAGGTTTGAAACCTGCTACCTCGTGGAGTGCATCTCTAAGATCCGAGGCACCTTGGGAATTATATATATATATATATATAGACATATATATATATATATATATTCACTGAAAAAACCATAGGTTTCAGGGGTGTTATAGTTAGCTGGACTTTTCACTTGTACAAAACCATTGAAATTCCCCCGTTATAGTTAGTTCAGCTAACTATAACTCGCGCGCCCGCAATGCACTGCTGATGACGTCACATATTACATCACTCATGACATGGTCAGTGACATCACTCATGACATCACCGATGACATCTCAAATGACATCACTGATGACATCATCCAGTGAATGTGTGTTTTTCTGAAAATTAAATATGTTTTATATATGTATATCTCAAGGTCGATGGAAGAATAAATGGGTATATAAGTGTCTAAATGGATGATTTGTTTTTGAAAAATTGATTGTGTAACTGACTGATTAAGTGTATCATAGTGAATACATGGCTTAGTGAGTAATGTTTAAATATGTAAATATCTGTATCAGTCTCTCACTTTGTGTATAAGTGGCTGCATGGGTTGGCGAGTAGCTACGTGGGTGTCTATATAGATTATTAGTTGGTTTTTTGAGTATCAGTCTGAGTGTCTGCATGCTTCTGTGGGGGGTATTACGTAGTGCATAGGTGCATGAATGAGTGACTCACTCTTTGTATGTGTTGAAGACAGCATGTGTGCAGGACTGTATGGGTGGATGAGTGTGTGTATGGGTGTGTTAGTGAGTGAATGACTGTCTCAATAGTGTCTTTATGAGTAACTACATATGTTTTAAACTAGTATATGTGACTATTGGTGTATATAAGTGAGTATATGTGAGAGTGAGAGATTGAAAGAGTTCCTGTATGAATAAGTATGTGTTTCTATAAGTGATTGTTTAAAAGTCTAAGTATGTGTAAGTTTCCGTAGAAGTAAGTGTGGTGGTGTGTGTATAACTGTATATGCAAATAAATGTATGTTTGATTCTTTATTAGCATGAGTGACTATGTGTGTGAGTAACTCTATGGATGAGTGGCATTGTGTAACAGGATGTATAGGTGTATGAGTACATATGATGAGTGAATACATGTATGAGTGACTGTATTGGACTGTTGGTGAATGAGTGGATGTGTATGTGGATCTTAGAATTACTGAAGAGGTTGTTGTAACTGGTATTGGTATGTCCATTGTTTTGAAAAGTTTAGTCTCTATTTTTGAATGTGTGTATCAAAGGTTATATTAGGGTGAGAGGAGGTCTGCCACTCTATCACAAGGATGATGTCATCAGTGATGTCATCAGTGATGTCATTTGAGATGTCATCAGTGATGTCATGAGTGATGTCACTGACCATGTCATGAGTGATGTAATATGTGACGTCATCAGCAGTGCATTGCGGGCGCGCGAGTTATAGTTAGCTGAACTAACTATAACGGGGGAATTTCAATGGTTTTGTACAAGTGAAAAGTCCAGCTAACTATAACACCCCTGAAACCTATGGTTTTTTCAGTGAATTTCTGAGGTTTTTAAAATGCTAATTCCTAACTATAACGTGCCTGAAACCTATGGTTTTTTCTGTGAATTTCAAAGGTTTTTTAAATGCTAATTTCTAACTATGCCTACAGCGATAGGACATGTGAAGAAAGAAGAAAAAATGCACAGAAAGAAAAAAAAGAAGTGCAGAAAGAAGCAACAGAGGTCCTCAAAGACGAAGAAAAGTGCAGGAAGAAGGATAACGTGCAGAAAGAACAAAAAGAAGAGCAGAAAGAAGCCTTGTTGCAAAATCATCCTGTACCCTCAACTTTTTCAGACGGATACTGGTGGTAACTGAGTCTGACTAATCAGTCCTAGAGCCAGTGATGTTAAAAGACACTTAGAATACAGTGAAAACACCTACATACACTAGGGAACATTATGCGTTGGTGTCCCCCTGTGATTAGCATGACCTCCTCTGTAAGCCCCTAGTATATAATGGGGCAGGGGGATTAAAACTACCTCTTAAAACAGGCCACAGGGCGTTTTTGTACACGTTAACTCAGGCCCCGTCCCCTCCCTTCACCACTGTGTAAACACGCCCTGTGTCCGTTTTTAGTTGGGAGCTTAAGTTCATTTGAATCCTGAGGGTCCCTAGGGTCCAACTAGCCCACTAGGTACCTACAGTAAGTGCCACAGAGCTGCGTTGCAGAGAGGTGTAAAAAGTGGCACGGCCTGGACCACCTCTCTGCAATGCAGCTCAGTGGCGCTTACTGGAAGCACTTGGTGGGCTAGTTAGCCCCCAGGGGCCCTCAGTATTGAAGGAAAATTATATCCCCAATTTAAAACGTGCCATAGTGCGTGTTTGCACACGTCACCTCAGGCCCCGTCCCCTCCCTTCACCACTGTGTAAACCCGCCCTGTGGCTGTTCTAAGTTGAGAGATTAAGTCCCCTTGAATCCTAAGGGTCCCTAGGGTCAAACTAGACCACTAGGTACCTCCAGTAAGCGCCACAGAGCTGCGTTGCAGAGAGGTGTAAAAAGTGGCACGGCCTTGACCACCTCTCTGCAACGCAGCGCAGTGGCGCTTACTGGAAGCACCTGGTGGGCTAGTTAGCCCCCAGGGGCCCTCAGGATTGAAGGGGAATAATTTCCCCAACTTAAAACGCGCCATAGGGCGTGTTTGCACACGTCACCTCAGGCCCCGTCCCCTCCTTTCCCCACTGTGCAAACACGCCCTGTGGCCGTTTTAAGATGCGAGATTAAGTCCCCTTGAATTCTGAGGGTCCCTAGGGGCAAAATAGCCCACTAGGTACGTCCAGTAAGCGCCATTGAAGAGAGGTGTAAAAAGGGGCACGGCCTGCACCACCTCTCTGCAATGCAGCGCAGTGGCGCTTACTGGAAGCACTTGGTGGGCTAGTTGGCCCCCAGGGTCCCTCAGGATTGAAAGGGAATTATTTCCCCAACTTAAAACGCGCCACAGGGCGTGTTTGCACACGTCACCTCAGGCCCCTTCCCCTCCCTTCACCACTGTGTAAACGCGCCCTGTGGCCGTTCTAAGTTGAGAGATTAAGTCCCCTTGAATCCTAAGGGTCCCTAGGGTCAAACTAGACCACTAGGTACCTCCAGTAAGCGCCACAGAGCTGCGTTGCAGAGAGGTGTAAAAAGGGGCTTGGCCTCAGAACACCTGTCTGCAGCGCAGCTCCCTGGTGCTTACTGGAGATGCCTGTTGGGCTAGTTGGCCCTCAGGGACCCTCAGTATTGAAGAGGAATTAATTCCCCAACTTACAACTCGCCAGGGGGCGCGTTTGCAGAGTGCTGCAAGGAGGGGGCGTGGCTTCCGGCACGATGCCAGTCTTTTATTTATTTTAATTTTTTAAGAAGGGGGACTGTGTGGTTCCCCTTCTTATTCTAATTTATTGGCCCTGATGACCCCATCCCCCAGGGCCTGTCTCCTAATTATATTTTTTTGACCCCAATCCCCAGGGCCGGCCACTGTTTTTTATTATTTTTAAAAAATATATATTTATAGACACACCTAGGACATGCTGGACAAACCGTACGTACCTATCACCATGACGATTTGCGTGATATTCATTAAAAGGTGACTATGCATACAATGAATCCACGTGGAATGTATTTACACCACTAATGAAGCTCTGACATGTCTGATGCCCTACCGTGCCTAATCCCGGTAGACACCCTTGTCGTTTATTTATACAAACATGGGTAGCTATTGACGGGCACATTTAATACACATGCACACCAAGCCATTCAAAGGGGATTCGACAAAAATTCGACCAAAACTATGCAAGAAACCCCCCTCACGGTTAATAAAACACACATCCACTGCCGGATGTGTAATACGTTTTTATTTTACTCTCTGGAAAGGGGACGAACATCACTTGAGAGTCACAGCGCGCTCCTGGCAGAGCCCAATGCTGTGTTACAACCACCATTGCCTGCTGAGTGCCACACATCTCTGTGTTGTATTCCACTAGCTAGTGCATCTGCTATGACACTCTCTAGCCCATGTGCACTGTAACACCACCCCGTAAATATGTCATGCCACACTTGTCTTCGCACGGGTTATATTGCCCCATCTAACGTGCCTTCCTCGATGCCTATGTTATAACGCACAGTGCTATGCCATACATATTACAATCTGGGATCCATATCTTTGTCACAGTGCATATGCAACGTTACACTCCCCAGCACATATTTTATATTACAACTTTAGAGACTAGTTAGGTTACACAACACTGCCCTGTGCATATTACACTCCAAGGCGCATATCGCATAGCACGCGCTAGTGCCTGTGCTATCTCGCGCTCTCCAATGAATCTGTCATTGCGCACAATGTTTTGCATATTATATTTCACGCCCGGTTCATCTTATATCACACTTTTAGGTGCATAGTTTATACCATACACTATATCTAGTTTTCATTTTCAATCGTGCTCTCAGGACTATGTTCTATATAACACTGTGTTCACCTACCCTTTTCACAGGCATTACATTTTGCGATAGGGGGTGGAGGGTCAGGGGGTGTTTCTGCCAAGTGAGCCCGGAGTCACAGTCACAAACGTCCTCTTCTTCCTGAATAAAAGTGAGATTATGCTGCATACTTGTTCATATTTTAAGTAGTTCGCACAGACACAAGTTTTAAAAACAATAAAGTTCCTAATACCCGCCTTCTCTGAACAGTTAGCTTGCTGCCCCATCCCCCTCCTCCCTATCCTCTGTTGTGTGAATCCATGGACTAGCCTCCTCCCTCCTGCCATGCATGGTCTGATGTGCTGCCACTGCCCTCAATTTAGTATGATGTACCAGTCCACTCCTCCTGCCCTCCATTGCCCAATTCTATGCCCCATCATTGACCTCCTGCTTAAACTCTTTGCTTAGCTTGCTGCCCCTATTCTCCTTCCCCCTGCCCTCCGATGTCTTTGTGTATGCCCCTGCTCCATCCTTTTTGCCCACCATGTTCCATGGACCTGCCACTCCTATCTACTCAGAGTGTTCTGTTGAGCTGCCACTCCCCTCCCACCTGCCTAGCATTGTCAGATGACTGTAACCTGTCCCTGCCACCTCCACCCTGCCTGTCCACATGCCATGCCCCTATCCTCTTCCTCCTGTCCTACATGGTCCATTGTACTGCCACACCCTTCTGCCCTCCCTGGTCTGTTGTGCTGCAACTGCTCCTCCTGCCGGCCCCGTGCGGTCTGTTTTGAGGCCCCTTCCCCTGAACTTTCTTGTCTGTGCACAGGTCCTGACCCTCCCTTCTATCCTCCATCGTCCTTTGTGCATGCCCCTGCACCCTCCTTCTTGCCCATCATAGCCATTGTGCTACCACTAACCCTCCCACTTGCCATGCATGGTCTTCTGTGCTGCCATGGCCCCTCCCACCTTCCCTGTGTGGTCAGTTAGTTGTCCCTTAACCCCTCCCACCTTCCCTCCATGGTCTGTGTGTATGCCATCACAGTCTCACTGTTGCTCTTCATGGTGTGTCTTGCTTCTAGTGCCCATCCTGCCTGACCTCCATGGCTATCTTGCTGCTCCTGCCCTGCCCCCTTGCCCCCAGCCCTCTGTTTACATGTGCAGACCCCTACTCCCTCCCTCCTGGCTTGTCTGTTCCATTGTAATGCCCCTGATCCATCCCTCCTGCCCTTTATGGTCTGTTATGCTGCAGCTTTCTCTCCTGTCTGTCCATTATGGTCCTGCCTCTTGCCCCTCTGTTCTCTGTTGTCCATGTGCATGGTCCTGTCCCCTCCCTCTTGCTTTCTATGGATTGTTGTGCTGCACTCCCATCCCGCATGCCCTGTGTGGTGTATTGTGCTGCTGCAAACCCTGATGCCTGCCCTGCAGGGTCAGTTTGGTGCACCTCTCCATGTCCCTCCTGTCCTCTGTTATCCAAGTCCATGTCCCTACCCCATTTCCTTCCATGATCCAATGTACCATACTTGCGAACATTTTGAACTTGGTAAGAGGAAGATTTCGAAAAAAAAACTGGGGTATTGATTTTCCCCTTTGAGTTACATTGAAAAAGAGGAGATTGTAGACAGGAGACAGATAAAATAAAGCCCATTTGAGCTTAAAAACATTGGACGTTTCCTGGCTGAATCGGGTCTGTTGGCATGTATGGTTGTACTACCATTGCCTCTTCCTTCTGCCCACAATGGTCTATTACATTGCCACAGCCTCTCTTGCAAGTCCTGTATTGTTGGTTTGTTGCCCCTGCCCCCCTTTCCACTGCCCTCCATAGTCTGTTGTGCTGCCACGGCCCTTCCTGCCTGCTCAGTGTGGTTAAATTGTTGCCTTTGCACCCTCCTACCTGCCTTCAATTTTCAGAGTCCGTGCCCCTGGCCTCTGCCTCTCAACAGTATCCTAATGAACAACTAGATTGCTAACATTCTGTATTTATTACAAAAGTGTGAAACGCCTGACGTCATCTTGATGTAATCAAAACTGTGATACCTAGAGCATTTCCTTTAGAAATTGCATATATGAGAGGGTCTTATTGGCATCAAAATTATGGTTAGAGCTCTAAAAGACTAAAATAAGGACATATTTTCTGAGCTTTCGAATAGCGAGAAAGCACTTTTAAATTATTTGTTACCTTTATGTTTTTTTATCCAGTTGACCACTTGATTAAATGTTGCACTTAGGGGAGAGAATGTGGTGTTACTTCCAGAACTGCAGACTTTGCAACTGGGGAACCAGGTTGGAGTTTCTGCTTCAGCTCGACATTCTGTGATTCTGGTCAAATCACTTAGTCTCCCCATGTCTACAACCAAAATGAATTTGTTCTTGTGTGATGTAACCAATGCTCATGTAAAGCACTCCAATACCTGACAAGTCTGCACTATATAACACTGCAAAAACACAAAATAATAAGTGTTTTGCACACTTCTGTCATTGGGCTATATTTGGGCTACATCTGGGTGATTTTGGGCTACATTTGGGCTCTTTTGTCTCCGGTGGCCATCTTGGGAGATTTATTTGTTATGAAGTTTCCTAATTTCCTCATGTACTGCAGTCTCCTCAGTAGGAAATGCTTTCAGTTTTTTACTTTGATTCCATCATGAAGGTATTCAGATATGTCACACATTTGCCATAAATTCTGAATGTTAAAACTCTAGTTGCTCATTAGATCACTGTAGTAAAACTACTGTTCACCATGGAAGTCTGCTCCTGGTATTAAAAGTGCATGTTTCAGTCTTCATGTCAGAATTTTTTAATGAAATAGAAGAGGATTTGAGAAGTCACTCAAAATGTGCCCTCATTTTCTTTCTTCAGCATTAATCATAATTTCTATGGCAAAATGAACCCCCTCATTGTGTTCCTTTTTAAATTGAATGTTTTAAGTATTACCAGTTTATTCCAACCAAGATGGCTTCAGGGGTGCCATACTTTTGTCATAATGAAGACAGTAAGCGCTCTAGTTGTTTTTAAGAACACTCTGGGACATTCTGTCATTGGGCTATACTTGGGCTACATCTGGGTGATATTTGGGCTACATTTGGGCTCTTTTGTCTCTGGTGGCCATCTTGGCAGACTTATTTGTTATGACATTTCCTAATTTCCTCATTTACTGCAGTCTCCTCAGTAGGAAATACTTTCAGTTTTTTACTTTGATTCCAAAGGCATTCAGATGTGTCACACATTTGCCATAAATTCAGAATGTTAGCACTCTTTTTGCTCATTAGATCACTGTAGTAAAGCTACTGCTCACCAGGGAAAACTGCTGCTGGTATTGAAAGTGCATGTTTCAGTCTGCAAATCAGAATTTTTTAATGAAATAGAAGAGGATTTGAGAAGTCACTCAAAATGTGCCCTAATTTTTCTTTCTGCAGCACTAATCATACTTTTTATGTAAAAATGAACCCCCTCATTTTGTTCCTTTTTAAATTAAATGTTTTAAGAGTTACCACTTTAATCCAAGCAAGATGGCTTCAGGTGTGCCATACGTTTATCATAAGTAGGACTGTTAGCACTCTAGTTGTTCTTTGGAACACTCTGGGAAGCTGCAGTAGAACACAAAGGAATCAACTGACAGTCTCTGCCCTTGTTGGATGTACATGTTTTACTGAGAATGTCAGACTTCATTCTCACATGACTGAGAAAGATAATGTGAATTTACAGAAAATAAGCTCAGTTTAGCTTATAGATCATCTTCCAAACCTCTGTGGGAAAAGCATGAGAAAATATTTTTCTCTCAATCATGATATCCCAGCAGAAGGCTTTTTCACATGGTGAAATCACCTTAGAACATACCACAATTCCTAAAATGAGTATGGTACCATCAACAAATGATTTATAATGTAACTAAAGTCTTAAAACCTTCTATTAACTGCAATGCTTTTTAATGAGGTGCTATCATGTATATTGGTCCCAAGATGGCTGCCAACACTTCTTGGATGAAGTGCTGACAGCCAATCAGATCATAGGATGAGATGTGTGGTTAGGCTCCGCCCACATATATATATGATTTTACTTTTGATTTTCTCAGGAACTACTGAACAGATTGACACCAGACCTGCAAAAGGCACATCCCTGACCTGAGGACTACCTCTCTGCCAAATTTTAAGTAATTCTGTTCAGCCGTTCGGGCTGTACCTTGGACTAAAGGTCCCTATGGAAAATTGCATGGGGAAAACGCATTTTGGGACCCCCCTTTTTTCTCAGCCCCCGCTTGACGAATCCCCCCGAGACTTTCAGGGTAGGAGCGGAGCGGAGCGCCCCACCTATTTTGAAAATGTCGCGAGGATTCGTCAACCGGCACCAAAGTTATTCCAAATAGAATGTTGCAGATTTCCTATGGAAACACGGTCCTAACTATAACTATCTACTGGCGACCGCCAGTAGATAATATATATATTATCTACTGGCGGTCGTCAGTAGATAGTTATAGTTAGGACCGAGTTTCCATAGGAAATCTCAAAATTCTATTTTGAATACCTTTGGCGCCGATTGACGAATCCTCGCGAAATTTTCAAAACTAATGGGGCGCTCCGCTCCGCTCCTACCCTAGAAGTCTCGGGGTGATTCGTCAAGCGGGGGCCGAGAAAAAGGGGGGGTCCTAAAACGCGTTTTCCCCATGGATTTTTCCATAGGGACTTTAGTCGCAGCTACAGCCTGAACGGCTGAACAGAATTACGTGAAATTTGGCAGAGAGGTAGCCATAAGGTCCATGAAGTGCCTTTTGCAGGTTTGGTGTAAATCTGCTCAGTATTAACAGAGAAAATAGCATTTAAATCAATATATATATCTGTACGCGCGCAGCGTGCGCGCTGGGTGCGCGCACCTTGCCGTGCGCGAGCGCAATTCTGATTGGTTGTTAGATCTTAGTAAACATTCGAATCGGTCGAAACCAGGAAGTGTCGGCTGCCATTTTGTCTCTCGCACTCAGAGGGGGTGAAAAACAAATGTGGAGAACGTGAAAAGGGGGCAGGGTGGACAGTTCCTGACCCCCTAGCCGTGGTCAGGGGGTCCCAGAAGGACCCCCAAGGGCAAAAAAATATTTTATTTTTTTTTCAAAAAATCGCCGAGTGTGCGCACCCTGCGCGCACCACCCAAACGGAAAAAATTTTGCGAAGTTCGCGCAGCGTGCGCGCACTCAGCGATTTTCTCAAAAAAAAAAAATGTATTTGGCCCTTGGGGGCGAAGTGCTCCGTGCCCACCGTGCGTGCACGGTGGGCGAAGCGCTCCGTGCGCGCACGGCACGAACTGCGTAAAGTGGGCGCGTGGTGCGCGAAGTGCACCGCGTGTCCACCACGCGCGCACCGTGTGCGAAGCGCACCGTGCGCGCGGCATGAAAAAGTTTTGTTTAAAAAAATATATTAATAAATACATAACTTAGCATTTTAAAAACCGTACAAATTCACAGAAAAAACCATAGGTTACACACACGTTATAGTTAGGAATTAGCATTTAAAAAACCTTGCAAATTCACTTAAAAAACCATAGGTTTCACACATGTTATAGTTAGCTGGGCATTTCCCTTGTAAAAAAACAATGAAATTCCCCCGTTATAGTTAGTGCAGGCAACTATAACTCACGCGACCGCAATCCGCTGCTGATGACGTCAGATATTACATCACTGATGACATATATGTCTTTCTGAAAAAAAAAAAAATGAAATATATGTATAGCTAAAGATGAATGGAAGAAGACATGGGTAAATAAGTGTCTAAATACAGTGATGTAATATCTGACGTCATCAGCAGCGGATTGCGGTCGCGTGAGTTATAGTTGCCTGCACTAACTATAACGGGGGAATTTCATTGTTTTTTTACGAGGGAAATGCCCAGCTAACTATAACATGTGTGAAACCTATGGTTTTTTAAGTGAATATATATATGTATGTATATATATATATATATATATTCACTGAAAAAACCATAGGTTTCACACACGTTATAGTTAGGAATTAGCATTTAAAAAACCTTGCAAATTCACTGAAAAAACCATAGGTTTCACACATGTTATAGTTAGCTGGACATTTCACTCGTACAAAACCATTGAAATACCCCCCGTTATAGTTAGTTCAGCTAACTGTAACTCGCGCAACCGCAATCCACTGCTGATGACGTCACATATTACATCACTCATGACATGGTCAGTGACATCACTCATGACATCACTGATGACATCTCAAATGACATCACTGATGACATCATCCTTGTGTAAGAGTGGCAGACCTCCTCTTATCCTAATATAAACTTTGATACACACATTGAAAAATACAAACTAAAGTTTGGAAAACTATAGAGATACCAATACCAGTTAGAACAACCTATTCAGTAATTCCAAAATCTACATACGCATCCACTCATTCATCAACACTTCTATATAGTCACTCATACATGTACTCAGTCATCATATGTACTCATACACCTATACATCCTGTTACACACCTATACTCATACATAGAATTACTCACACACATACTCACACATGCAAATAAACATCCATTTACTTGCATATACAGCTATACACACACCACTACACTTACTTCTACATAAACGTACACATACTTACTCTCTTAAACAATCACTTATAGAAACACATACTTATTTATACAGGAACTCTTCCAATCTCTCACTCTCATATATCCTCACTTATATACATCAATACTCACATATACTAGTTTAAAACATATGGACTTACTCATAAACACACTATTGAGACAGTCATTCACTCTCTTACTCACCCATACACACACTCATCCACCCATACTGTCCTGCTCACATACTGTCTTCAAAACACATACAAACAGTGAGTCACTCGTTCATGCATCTATACGCTAAGTAACACCCCCCACTGAACCATACAGACACTCATACTGATTCTCTAAAAATGAACTAATAACCCATATACACACTCATGTAGCTACTCACCAACCCATGCAGCCACTTATACACAAAGTGAGACACTGATACAGATATTTAAATATTTAAACATTACTCACTAATACTTGTATTCACTAAGATACTGTTAATAAGTCAGTTATACAATTAATTTTCCCAAAAAAACATCCATTTAGACACTTATTTACCCATTTATTCTTCCATTAACCTTTAGATATACATATATAAAAAATATTTATTTTTCAGAAAGACACATATTCACTGGATGATGTCATCAAAGATGTCATCAGTGATGTCATTTGAGATGTCATGAGTGATGTCATGAGTGATGTCACTGACCATGTCATGAGTGATATAATATGTGACGTCATCAGCAGTGGATTGCGGTCGTGCGAGTTATAGTTAGCTGAACTAACTATAACGGGGGAATTTCAATGGTTTTGTACGAGTGAAATTTCCAGCTAACTATAACATGTGTGAAACCTATGGTTTTTTCAGTGAATTTGCAAGGTTTTTTAAATGCTAATTCCTAACTATAACGTGTGTGAAACCTATGGTTTTTTCAGTGAATTTGCAAGGTTTTTTAAATGCTAATTCCTAACTATAACGTGTGTGAAACCTATGGTTTTTTCAGTGAATTTGCAAGGTTTTTTAAATGCTAATTCCTAACTATAACGTGTGTGAAACCTATGGTTTTTTAAGTGAATTTGCAAGGTTTTTTAAATGCTAATTTCTAACTATAACGTGTGTGAAACCTATGGTTTTTTTAGTGAATTTGTAAGGTTTTTTAAATGCTAATTTATGTATGTATTATTATATTTTTTAAATATTTATTTTACAATAAACTACCTATGTATATAGTTATAGATTGACTGTATCCTGTAATATGGAATGGCTTAGCTCTTTTTTTTTTATTTGGATAAAGTTGAACAGCATACTTAATATCTTCTATAAACTTATAGACAGTTAAAAAAAAATGTTTTTAAGGGTTTTTCACGGTGCGCGCACCTTGCGCGCACCGGCAATTGTTTTTATTAAACAAAATAGTTTTTTTTTTATTTACGAGGTCCTTTAGGGACCCCCTGAGAAGGTCTAGGGGGTCAGGGAGTGTCTTCCCTGCCTCCTTTTCATGTTTTAGAAATCGGGTTAAAAGTAATTCATTTCTGATGCGTGCGTACACCGTGCGCGCACGTGTGCGTGCAGCGTGCACGCATACGTGCGAGCACCGTGCGCGCACGGCATGTCATGTGATTACGAAACAACACTTTTCATTGGTTCATAGTAGTTTCTGTTCCAGAATCTTCAAACACCACACCCAGTCCCCTCACTATTTCTTCTTATTTCCTGGGACAAGGAGCTGAACAGCTATTCTAGTAAAATTTTACTTGAAAATGGCAGAACAGCAGTCTACTTCAGGGAGTGAGGAGGAGACCTTTGTGGTACCACCAAGGAAGACCAAACAAAAAGACTCTTTTATCTGGAAATTCTTCACCTTTCCAGAGGGCCAAAAGAAGGTCAATGCCCCGAAGGTGACATGCACTATTTGTGGAAGTGTGTTATCCAGAGGAGATCCCACCAAGAAATACTCGTTTAGTATTTATTCAATGTTGAGACACTTCAAGACAGTGCATCCTGTACCTTATGCTCGAGAGTCAACTAGAGCCCTAAGAGACAACCCTCCACCTGCTCAGCCGAGCACATCATATGCGGCCGCAGATTCTCCGTGTACCAGGTCACTGGACATCCGCCCACTTTTCCAGTAGGTGCACATACATTGTAATGTGTGCAATGCTGTTCTTTGCTATGCTGAGAGCAGTATTAACTTGATCGAAAACAAAATACAGCAGTACACATGCTCCAGCCCATAATTTTTTTCATTTATTGTTTTGGTTCCTGTTGAACAGTTTTTCATTACCAGTTATTTTTAGTGCTCTAAAAAAATTGTAAAAAATACAAAATTGTTAAAAAAAAAAAAAAATACAAAACAAGACAAAAAAAACAGTTCTTTTCAGAACTCACTTCACTTCTCCAAGAAGAGCTATATTCCTAATATACTGTGTTGTAATTTTATTGAATGAATGTGTAGTGTATACATGAATGATTGAAATGATTGAAATGACTGAGTGAAGAGGCGGAAAGGAAAGTATGATCAGTCATGAAAGGGAAGTGAAAGACTGACTGCAACAAAAGGACTAAAGGTAGAGGATACAGGTAAGAAGAGTGAATGAGTAAGGGAAAGGCAGTGAGTAATGGAGAGTGATGGAGGGGGAGTGAGAAAAGGGGAGTAAGGGACGGAGATAGGAAAAGGGAGTAACAGATGAAGCGGATGAAGTACAGCAGGGTAAAGGGATTGAAAGTAAGAGAAGTGGAGTGATGGTGAGATAAGGGGTATGAGGATTAGAAAAGGGGGTAAGGGAAAGTGAGAGATGGGGAGTGAGGGGATGGAGGGATTTAGGAAACTGGAGTGAGAGAAAGGGAGTCAGGATTTCAATGAGCAAAGGAGAGTGAGGGAGAGTGAAGGAAAGAATGCGAAAAGGTGAAGGGGTGTGAGATACAGACAGGAGGAAGTGAAGTAGGAGAATAGGAGTGACTATGAGTAAAGGATAGTGACAGTTAGGGAAGGTGAGGGAAGGAGAATGACGGAGAAGGTTAAAAAACTTAACATAGATGGAAAATGAGTGCTGGAGAGAGGAGGAGTGGTAGAAACAGAGATGTTAAGGAAATTAAGGGTAAGACAGACAAAGGGAGAGAGACAGAAACAGAGACAGAGAGCAAGGAACTGAGAAAGAGTAAGGCAGTTAGAATGACTGAGACATATGGAGACAGGGAGAGAAACATGGTTGAAAAATAGTGATGGAGGCAGTAAACCTAGGGGAGTAGTAGAGAAGGAGTGAGGGAGTTACGAAAGAGCAGTAAAGCAAGAAGAGAGAGGGAAGGGGAATGAGAAAAGCAGAGTGAGGAGAAGTGAAGAAAAGGGAGCATGAAAGTGAAGGGGTGAGAAATACAGATATTTTAAACTTACCTGACCAACAAAATAACTTAATAGGAAATAAATGTTGTTTTTTAATTACAAGAAAAATGGATTCAATTTCCTAAATTTTCTTTCTAGATCTGAAAAAAAAGAAAAAAAGTAGTAATATTTAACAATACATTTTAGAATACAGTACACATATTTTCACATTTAACAAAGTAATTTTTTGCCCCTTTTTTGCTGTTTTCAGAATATATTGAATTTCACTGAAAATAGTGATATCAATTGTATTCATCACTTAACAGCGGGCAAAAAAATAAACAATCTGAAAGATTGTTTAAAAAATCCCTGAATCTATCCTCAGTAAAACATACCTTGATAGAAATATAACATATATATTAAAAATATCTTCTAAGAACAATAACTATTTGCAATAAATAACGTCTGTAAATCTTGTTGCTTAAGCACATACACCAAAATAATATCTATCAAAGAAGTCCACAATAGAAACATTTACCTTTCCATGAGGCCAAATGGTAATTTTTAAATCCTTTTTAGGTGACATATCCGATGGTAATCCTATAAAATCGAAATAATGGTTTCTTCAGATGCCGCAATTTGTATCTAATATTGTGGTTTTAGAAAAATTAAGTAGGAATTTGGTAATTCTGCAGGTAAACGTTGCTTGAAAATCAATTGAGAATCATTACACAGTGTCCAGCCTTTTTCACATTTTAGATAAACTGTGTAATGACCAGAAGTTATAGAAGGTCCATCATGGAAAGTTATTGCAACTGCAACAAAAGTCTTTCCTGATATTGATAATTGATTTCCTACAAACTTCTTTATTAAAGTGTCCAATTTTGTTCCATCAGCTCCACAACGTTGCATCAGTAAAATTATATACTGTCCATATTTCTTTAAAAATAACGTTGATAACATTTCTGATTTACATTGAGAACATTCCATGTTGTGATTTGCATCTTTAACTAATTTACTAAAAGTCACTGATTTACTCTCTGGTAATGTTCAATTTATGAACCTTTCAGAATCAACATTAGTGCTGCATGTGTTCATACAGTTTTCACAACAATGTTCCCATTTATAAGAAAGACCAAACATATTTTCTATTTCTACCCCTTCATCTTCCAGTACCATAAGCATATACATTAAGAATTCCTGTGCATCTTGCTGGACATTTTGTGTAAACTGTGTACATCCAGAACATACATCTAAGAGATTTCTAACACCAGAAGCACTTTCTATTTTAGTTTTATCATTACTCAACTTCTCATAAAGGAAACTCAGCAGAGAACAAAATCTTTTTTCATGATTTAGTATTATCTGCTCTTGCAAACTTTCAAGATAAAATACAACATTCAGCACTACATTAGCGTAGCAGTTGACACCAGTGCTATTTTAAAAATGACAACCAACAACCTCTTCAACATTGTCCTTTTTCTTTTTGCTTGCAATCACATCACTCTCTTTTTGTTTTCTCTTCTGTACATCCTCATTACAGATATTCTCAATTCTCCTTTTCCGACAAACAACACGTTTTTCAAACACAGGATACTGACCTAAATGAGGAGCATAGCTTCTTCTTAATCTATTATACTCCTTTACACAGTTTGCATCAGCACTTACTTTTGAATCATCAAAGTCTATCATGAATAAACCAGATCATTTTTTCACTCGTGATAAAGCAACATATGCCATACCTTCTTTAAACACACTAGATCCAATGTTTACAAAAGCACTATCTACAGTTAATCCTTGAGATTTGTGAATAGTTACAGCATATGCTAGAGAAAACGGAAACTGCTTCCTACGTACATATAAGTCTTTCACAAGCAAAAAACGAACTGAACAACGACTAATGTCTTTAACCTCTTCAATCTGATCAAATTTTATTTTTAAAAATTCAATTCCATCTTTTTTCTGGTAATTAACAAAACCCACAACTTTACCCATAGCTCCATTCACTAAACCTTTTTCTACATTCAAATTACGTCTTAAAATTACTCGACAGTTCATACATATATAAAGATTCTTTTCTAAACCAGCTGTTTGATATGTTTTTCTCTAGAGAATCCAATTTAGTTTTCAATTTGCGTGTCAATATAATAGTTATTCCTTCATGCTGTATCTTATCCACGGCTTCCATATTCATAATCTCTTCATTTTCCAATTTCAAAAGTTCTTAATTGAATATAGAGCATTCATGTAGTGTTGGCATTAAGCAGATTACAGTATTTTTTTCTGCAATTTTCTTGTATATTTTCTCTGGATCTATTTGTTCTGTTGGAAACAAATTACATAGCAATCGACTCTGTAAAGCTTTTCTGCCATGTTCTGTGAGTAATCCAATTCTGATATCTTTGAAAATACTTGTATAATCATCATCATTTGCTTGCCGCATATTGGTAATGAGTTCTTTGTACTCAAAGTATGACCAAATATTCACATTACCTATACTTCCTAATGACTTTTTTGTGTCTTCATGTGCAAGAGTATTAAATACTGGTTGTCCTTTAACTGGAGTGAGCTGCAGTAGATCCCCAAAAACTATAATATGTTTTCGTCCAAATAACACGTCATAGTCTGTCTTTAGAATTTGCTGCATTCTTAAATGCACAAAGGCAAGCATTAAGTTTGATACCATGCTTACCTCATCAATAATGAGAACTTTCATTTTCTTCAACACTCTTGAAACTTCAAAACATGCTTCTCCTGTTAGCTTGTGGTATTCTATTTTGTTCTCATGCTCTACTGGTAACATTACCAAACGATGGAAGGTAATTCCTTTTACGTTATATACTGCTAACCCAGTTGGAGCAGTAACAACACACAAGACAAGGTTGAATCAGTTTTTTTCTGTAGGTAGCTTCTAATTACTTTAATTAAGAAACTTTTTCCGGTTCCAGCTTGTCCACTCACATACATTCTGATCGGTTCAAATGATGTGTACGAGCAGTCTTTATTTTCATGTAGTAATCCATGATCAATTTGTTTTGTGACTTCTTCATAAATTTGTTGTTGTTCATCATTCAGTTGTTGTTCCAAATTTGGTAAGTCTATTAAATCTTCTTGAGCTTGATTCATAGCTGTTTCCACTTCAGTCATGGCTATTGCAGCTTCATTTTCTACGATTGGTTGTCCTAGGGGATCTTGACTGAGCGTACCAGAACTTTGACTGTCTTGAGAACTGTCTCTAGCTACTTCAGCTGCAATTGTAGCTTCTTGTTCAATTTCTTCATTTAACATTTGTACATAATTTGTGAAAGTACTGCATTCTATGCTATCCTTACATGCATTAAAGGAATCTTCATAGCTCTGAAAATCTCCAAGTAATTCATCCTCTGCACGCCATGGTTTAAACAGCTGTAAAAGTGCTAAGTAGTAAAATTCCTTTTTGTCAGTAGTGTCGCAACTCAGCTTCCTGTGATTCCTTTTGTTTGTTTCACCAAACATCCTTCCTCACCAATGACTTTATATTTTCCATTGTTGATGTCTTCTGTGGCATTCCGTGTAAAAATGTAGTTCTGCAGCACTTCATAGAGACACATGTTTTCAAGATGATGACTTCTGTTTGGGTAATATGTGTCCAACATATTTGTTTTCAAAATGTCTGTACTTTCTGGTTCGTTCTCTGCTAAATATACAGTTTCTCGAATAGATTTCAGTACCCGATTTCGCATTCCTGCAAGGTCTAAACTTATCCAAATTATTCTTCTGGATTTGGAGTACAGACTTGCAGATGATAACCCATCTGAGCATTCGTATAACCCAATTTCTCGATGAGATAACATCTTTAAACTGAAACTGTATAGCTTTTTACTGACAGTCTTCTCGTGAGAAATCTCTTCCCACATTTCTTTCAATTCCGTTTTCTCAGATTTAGTGATGTAAGATGTGACATACCGAGCAACAGCAATAGAATTGTCAGCTACATACTGAATATCCATGTTAGCATTCCACATGGATAAAATGACTGGGTTGTAGTCCTTTATATATTTTGACTCTTCTTTTCTTCTTAGGTTGTAGGTATTTTTCGTAGATTTTCTTGTAATGGTATGTCGCACAGCTGACATAAAACTGTTTACTCTTCCTTTTGAAAGAACAGGTCGTGGAAATCCAAATCGACATTTTCTGTAGAATTTATCTTTACTCTTGTACTTTCGTCGACAGTATTTTCCACACCGATGACTTTGGAAATGTAAAACTTGCTCTTTTAAGTTATTTCTTCTGTGCTTTTAGATATAGCACATGTTGCATATTCTTCAATGAAAGATAAAACAGCATCATCAGAATCTGTTCCAAATTTTGGGGCATCCTTGATCCACAACAGCATATGAATATGAGGAGCACCTCTTGCTTGGTACTCTTTTCTCCAAAAGAAATCCACAACTTCTCCAAGAGGTGGATTTTTTTTATTACAGATGAAGGACATCATAGCCTCAAATCTATGATTGAAATATCTGCAAACATTAACCGGATCCAATGAGCACAATTCTCCTGCTGTCTTGTATTGGATGTTTTCAATATTTGAATTTGCCTCTCGAAGAAAATCCAGTAAATCATCCCAAGCGTACTCAGCACAGCTTAGGGTAAGGAACCATGTAGGAGTTCCTAAATTCCGTAACATACATTTCAATTCTCCATGGCGTCGGTACCAATATTCATTAGTTCCACGCTGACAAGCCATCAGATTAATCAATTGAGATTCCAAATGATCATCTCGCTGTTGCACTTTGTTCATAAAATCCTTTGCAGACACATTATGTAGATGTACTCCAGTTTTTAAAATGTGATTTACTGCATAAGATAGTGCAGACAAGTCACTTTCAAATAAAAGATGGAACAAATAAGAAATACTTTGACGAAATCTTGGATCTTCTGCATATAATCTTGTAGTCCGAAGCAGGAATCTGTACTGGACGTTCATCATATCATCCACCTTTTCCTGTAGGAAACAGTTGGGGAAAACAACGAGCTTCCAAGCTCTCCTCCCATACACTCACGGGAGTTCCTTTTGCTTTTTTCATCTAAAACAGATCAATAGTGTTTCCCATAACTTCTTTAGAATGAAGAGGATGTATGCTGAAATGTTCATAAATTTCTTCTTCTTTTGACTTATCCACTTTTTCAATTTGCCCAGTTGGTATTCCTGTGTCTGCTAGTAAAACTTCTTCATCTTCATCCATATAAATTGATTCATAGTACTTAATATTTCTTTTCAAATATAAATTTGCTCTTTGTACTTTTCGAACATCTACTAGCTCCTGCCAAATTTTCTTATTCTTTGTAGGTACACCATTAACCAGAATAACTAATGGTTCAGTTTCCAAACTATCTGCATCAATTGTTTCAATATTGTTTTTCAAATCTAATGGCAAATAGACAACTCTTTCTTTTAAACCTCTTTGTAAATCTGAAGGAGGTAATTTACCTGTTTTGGGTTCCATACGAACTATAGTCTGAAACGGATGGACACATTGAATGAGTATAGACTCATACGCATTAAAATCACTAAGTTCTGCAGGAATATCAACCAATTCTAAATTATTATGTACAGCTCTAGCTGGCATTTTATT
The DNA here is from genome assembly GCF_964204655.1 of Triturus cristatus. NCBI lineage: Eukaryota > Metazoa > Chordata > Amphibia > Caudata > Salamandridae > Triturus > Triturus cristatus. The sequence goes on along the minus strand of NC_140589.1, from coordinate 1,283,241,788 downwards.
TTCTTCTAACTTGTTATAACAGTATTTACAAATATGCTGATCTTCACCCAAATCAAAACAATTTTCCAGAAACAAATGTGTAGCAAAATCCTTCCACTCATAATTATTTTCTTTTTCACTTTTTTTATAGAGATCAACATTCCTTGTTTGAGTTTTATAATGGCTTCTCCGGCAACAAATACAAGTAATATTTGGTCTTTCATTAGAGATGATAGTAAATTTGTCATTTGATCTTCAAAATTTTTACTAACAGTGGGTTCTACATTCTCTTCCACATTTTCTTCAATAACTGTGTCATTTCCTGCACTTTCTTGTTCTGTACCAAAGTAACAAAACTGAATATCATCAGTAACCTTCTCTACATCTGATACAGATCCACGCAACAGAACACTATTCAACTCATTTAACTTTAGTGCTGGACTTTTAGCAAAATACAATCTTCTCACAAACTTTCTCATTTCAGTATGATGTACTGCCAGCATCCTAAAATGGTGAAAAACACTTTGACAAACTTTCCTAGAAAGACAAGCCAGAGAATGTGCTTGCAAACCAGTATTCTTTCTCACTCTGCATGGATCTAGTCTTTGAAGCACCTTAATCTTCTGTTTAACACTTTTTTTTACTATATTCTCTTAGAAAGTCACGTAATTTATCAATAGATTCTTGTCGTACAGTACAAATACTACTACAATTCCAAGTGTACACTGGGGCTTTAGGACGTTTCCCCATAACCTCATCAGCTAACACTTCTTCCTCATTTCTTGGAACCATTTTCTCCTTTTCCATTACACAACCATCTTTAACTTCATAAGTTCGACCACTGGTGTCAAATGCATGCAGCAAACTATTACTTTGAAGATAACTCTCTTCATTAAAAAATGGTTCAGTACTTGAACTATGCTTCCATTCTCCTAAGAACACATTACAAAAGTTATTTTTTTCCACTACTCTTTTCCTTTTGCTTTTTGACTTCATTACATTGACTATTTTATCTAATGTACGGATCCTGTTCAAAATTAAAATGAATAGTTTTCTTTTTAATTCCAAAGCCTTTTCAACAATTGATTCAATATGTTTCTTTTTCTTATAAAATATTGCTTCCTTCCTATATTTTTTCACATCCTTTAGCAAATTGAACACCACTCTTCTCTGAAACATTTTTTTACAAATGTTTTGAAATTCTGTTTTTCTTTTTAAGTCATTCTTTCTTGCTTCTGATTGTACATTAGCATTTAGTATTTTCTTTCTATTGTCTTGTTGTTTTCTTCTTGAAACACTATTTGCAGTGGATATACTTTGTACATTTTTCTATGTTTGAGGATATTTTTTTAAAAATCGTTAGTCTGCTTACCAGAAGACTTTTTCTTTTTTCCAACATGAGGTTCTTCAACTAATTTTTGTTGTCCAGATGTCTTCAAATATAGATGTTTTTGCTGTTCTTTTCTCTTTCTTGATTTTATAGGCATGTTTAATTTATTTCAGTGTTGTTCAGCAATACCTAAAGGAAACTAAAAAAAAGATACCCTTATGTAATTTAAGTATATTACTATATTTTTTTTAGCTTTTCAAATCCTATCATATGAGCTGCCCCTTTCCTACGAGTGCAAGTCTTACAGAACAAGAGCAACACAAATTAAATCTCTGACAACAATTCCTGTGTGCACACAGACTCATGGTGTGATTCTAGGCAGAAAATGATATTTGATTGGCAATTTCAAAGCACATTTACTACTGTGGTAGAGCAAGTGATAATTACTGTAACAGCCTGACACATTTTCCTTATAGTTTAGAGAGGCAGAAAAGAGCACATGTCCTAACAGCTACTTGAGACCATGAACATGTGGAACCTGGGTGAGTGATTAGACTAGAGCAAAGGAAATGAGCCATGGTGATGTTGAATGTGTTAGCGTTACACACTGCTATCTGTAATACCACACAGTGCTGAATAGTAAGCATGGGAGTGCAGGAGAAGCAGCTGCCTGTGTGCTAAGAGTGTGTTGCTGGAGACTGTGTATTGTCAGGTGCAAAAGAGATCTGCATGGACGCTTGCACAACTGCATGAAGACTGCAGAGATGTATGTAAGATCACCTGTGGTAAGGGTTAATTGGAGTTTTGAACATGTAGGAACTACCTCACCCATTGCAGGAGTGGAAGGAAAATCTACCCTGTTGTTTTCAAATGTGTTAGCATTTGCCTCTCATCTGTGAGATAATGATTTGTGCTGAATGTTAACCATCACAGTTCAAGAAAACAAGCTGCCCCTTTCCTACGAGTGCAAGTCTTACAGAACAAGAGCAACACAAATTAAATCTCTGACAACAATTCCTGTGTGCACACAGACTCATGGTGTGATTCTAGGCAGCAAACGATATTTGATTGGCAATTTCAAAGCACATTTACTACTGTGGTAGAGCAAGTGATAATTACTGTAACAGCCTGACACATTTTCCTTATAGTTTAGAGAGGCAGAAAAGAGCACATGTCCTAACAGCTACTTGAGACCATGAGCATGTGGAACCTGGGTGAGTGATTAGACTAGAGCAAAGGAAATGAGCCTTGGTGATGTTGAATGTGTTAGCGTTACACACTGCTATCTGAAATACCACACAGTGCTGAATAGTAAGCATGGGAGTGCAGGAGAAACAGCTGCCTGTGTGCTAAGAGTGTGTTTCTGGAGACTGTGTATTGTCAGGTGCAAGAGAGATCTGCATGGACGCTTGCACAACTGCATGAGGACTGCAGAGATGTATGTAAGAGCACATGTGGTAAGGGTTAATTGGGCTTATGAACGTGTAGGAACTACCTCACTCATTACAGTACTGCAAGGAAAATCTACCCTGTTGTTTTCAAATGTGTTAGCATTTGCCTCTCATCTGTGAGATGGTGATGTGTGCTGTATGCTAACCATCACAGTTCAAGAAAACAAGCTGCCCCTTTCCTACGAGTGCAAGTCTTACAGAACAAGAGCAACACGAATTAAATCTATGACAACCATTCCTGTGTGCACACAGACTCATGGTGTGATTCTAGGCAGAAAACGATATTTGATTGGCAATTTCAAAGCACATATTTACTTTGGTAGAGCAAGTGATAATTACTGTAACAGCCTGACACATTTTCCTTATAGTTTAGAGAGGCAGAAAAGAGCACATGTCCTAACAGCTACTTGAGACCATGAGCATGTGGAACCTGGGTGAGTGATTAGACTAGAGCAAAGGAAATGAGCCTTGGTGATGTTGAATGTGTTAGAGTTACACACTGCTATCTGAAATACCACACAGTGCTGAATAGTAAGCATGGGAGTGCAGGAGAAGCAGCTGCCTGTGTGCTAAGAGTGTGTTGCTGGAGACTGTGTATTGTCAGGTGCAAGAGAGATCTGCATGGACGCTTGCACAACTGCATGAAGACTGCAGAGATGTATGTAAGATCACCTGTGGTAAGGGTTAATTGGAGTTTTGAACATGTAGGAACTACCTCACCCATTGCAGGAGTGGAAGGAAAATCTACCCTGTTGTTTTCAAATGTGTTAGCATTTGCCTCTCATCTGTGAGATAGTGATTTCTGCTGAATGCTAACCATCACAGTTCAAGAAAACAAGCTGCCTCTTTCCTACGAGTGCAAGTCTTACAGAACAAGAGCAACACGAATGAAATCTCTGACAACAATTCCTGTGTGCACACAGACTCATGATGTGATTCTAGGCACAAAACAGTATTCCTGGGTGATACCAGTACACCTTAACTTATGGTGAAGACATACTCCATAATATCTTACAAGTTCAAGGCAGTTAAATATCTTCCAAAACATAAAATGTAAAACACAACTTTAAAAGAAGAAACACATTTCTATTATTTATATCAAAATACACCACATACATCCCCTCTCAAATTCAGAACTCACCTTTGAAAGTAGTTAGTTGAGAAAGAAATGTGCCACTCACACAGCAGATTATCAGAGCCAGAATCTCTGAGCTGTACTCTTCTCACCAGAACCACTAAATGGCAAAATTTCCCTCTCTTTTTTCACACATATACATGTTAACTTCAAATCACATTGCTTCCCACATTTTTTAAAATGGAAACACACATTTCTATTGGTTGAACATTTCAACCCTTTCCAAATGATTCCTACCCCCAACATGACTTCTGCCTGCTACCATAGCAACAGATCATGGAACACTGCTGTGAGCAGAGAGGTCAGAAGTTCAGCACACAATGCTTCTAATCCAAAGAGCAAGAGTGCTTGACTTTTCAAACCTAACAGCATATCCAAAGTAATCTTCTGTGGGAACACATTTTTCTGAACCAATACAAAACATGCTTTTAAAAATTTAAACATACAGCCTAGTTGTTAGTGCTAAATAGTCTGAAACAGCCAATGCGTTCTTTTTATTTAAAAAAGTATGTAAGCCTCCATTTTACAACTATCTTTCTTTTCATATTGCCATTCTACTGAAAGACACCTTCTGAGTGCATCCAGATCTCCTTGAAAGATGTTCACAGTGTGGATTGTAGGTCATAGCTATGTCTACTGGAGTGAAAAATATGCGGAAAAAAGAGGTATTGTGAAAGACCTTGCTTTGCCAAATGTAGACATTAAATGGATTGGTCAGAGAGGGTTAAAGTGGCACCAATTAATGCCTTTGGTGAAATCCTTTCTACATCTCCCACAGCCTGGCCTTATAATTGTGTACTGTGGTGGAAATGACCTAGGCACTTTAACTGGGATAGGTCTGGAAATGCTTGTTAAGGACACCGTTGTGCAATTGATGTCACTTTTTCCACAAACTACCTTTGTATATTCCAATATATGCCAAAGGCAAAAGTGGAACTTGTCCAACCAATATTGTCCGCAGATTGAGAAAGCAAAAAAGCACGTCAATAAGTCTGTTTCTGCTTTCCTCAGAGACTATGGTATGGGTTCTATATACCACAACAACTTGCGTTACAACATGCAAAGCATTTATAGAGGAGACGGTGTACATTTCACAGATGAAGGGAACAGAGTCTTCCTCTTGAATTTTAGACTGTGCATCACTAAATGAACACAACGGCGCTTTTTAGAGCCAACCAACATCTAAACACTTAAACTTGATTTTTAATTCTATTTTTTTATGAATTTTTTGCCGCCGTGCACGCACCGCGCAATATTTATAAAAATGTTTTTTTTTTTGGGACCTTCGGGGTCCTTCAGGGACCCCCTGACAAAGGCTAGGTGGTCAGGAACTCTCTACCCTGCCCCCTTTTCACATTCTCCACTTGTGTTTTTAGCTCTCTTCTGCCTCTAAAACTCAAAATGGCGGCTGGGGGGTGCATGCACCGTGCGCGCACCCCGCGATTTTTTGAAAATAAATAAAATGTTTTTTTTACCCTTCGGGGTCCTTCAGGGACCCCCTGACAAAGGCTAGGGGGTCAGGAACTCTCTACCCTGCCCCCTTTTCACGTTCTCCACCTTTCTTTTTCACTGTCACACACAAAATGGCGTCCGACACTTCCTGATTTCGACCGATTGGAATGTTGACTGACATCTAACCACCAATCAGAATTACGCTCGCGGACATTTGGTGCGCGCCCCGTGCGAGCACCGTGCGCGCACGGTGCGCGCATATAGATATTTATGTACTTTTAACTGCAATTTTCTCAGGAACTACTGAACAGATTGACACCATATATGCAAAAGGCACATGCCTGACCTGAGGACTACCTCTTTGCCAAATTTCAAGTAATTCTGTTCAGCCGTTCGGGCTGTACCTTCGACTAAAGGTCCTATGGGAAAATTCATGGGGAAAACGTGTTTTGGGACCCCCTTTTTTCTCAGCCCCCTCTTGACGAATCACCCCGAGACTTTCAGGGTAGGAGCTGAGCGGAGCGCCCCATTTGTTTTGAAACTTTCACGAAGATAAGTCAACCGGCGCCAAAGTTATTCAAAATAGAATTTTCAGATTTCCTATGGGAACTCGGTCCTAACTATAACTATCTACTGGCGACCGCCAGTAGATAATATATATATATAGTCGGGAAATAGCTGTGTGTTCCTGCTACGATGTCAGCCGAGGTGGTCCGCACCCGAGAGGCTGCGGCAGAAGAATTATTTAAAGACGTGCCCAACAACCCTGTTGCACGGGGAAATACAGAGACTTTAAATACTGATACAGAAACGGATGCAAAGAACTTACTTAAAAGGCTGGAAAAATGTATGAAAGCTGAAACAACCAAATGGTGGGAACATAAATCACTGACCAAATACATTGAAGTCGGTCGTGTTCCCAGGGGCCTGCGTATCCTGTTAGCTCCTAGTTTTGAAAATCCAAACCCACTGATGTTAAAGGAATGGGGAGAAAGTAATCTAGCGGCATCGAGAAACTTGATATGCATCTTGGTTAAGTACGCTGAAATAGACCGCTTGGCAATCTTGGAAGAGATGGCCACAATATCGGAACAATTAGCAAAACTAGAACCAAGTGAGTTTATCACCAAAACGAAGCGCGATATCGAAGAGCGAATTAACAAACAGGAAGAAAAAATCAAAAATCGGAAGGCACAGAAATTCCTTCGTGACAAATACGATTATGAAGAAGGTCGTATTTTCACCTTCGCGCGCAAATACGAAAACGCGAAAAAAGCAATTTTTGAGAAAGATCCTCAAAATGTGAATAAACCTAAGATGGCAGGACCAAGTTCCACTACCAATGTAATTACCGATAGTGATTCACTTACCAGTGAAGTTTCATCAGAATGTGAAAGCACAACCAGTCTGGAAATATCAAAACAAACAAAGATCTTGAATTTAGGAGAAGAGATTGATTTTTTAGCTTTCGACAGACGCCAAACGCTAAGGCCTCGGAATCAAAACAACAAGAGACCAGAAAACGTAAAAACATACGAAGAAGGGAGCGGCGCAAAAAGAGGAAAAGCGCCAACAAGAAAAACATATTGGCGAAGGAAGTAAAAGCGAACACTATTATCAACCTCTCTCCATTAATTTTGTCACAAGCTGAGGAGCAGCTATTGAGCTTGGGACTTTCTTTTTGTCCGGTAAGCGATTTTAATTATTCCCAGACTAGAGTTGATGTCTTTTGCTTTATCAGAAAATTAAAACTAAAAAAGTTTTTCGCCATCAAAGATGGGTTAAAGGAAATACAGACTGATCAGGATAAACGCCAGGCTAATGTAGTGACACTTAATAAGGATTTAACGGCCTCTGATGCTGCTCTTTTACGTGATATGCAACATCTCAATAGAGAAGCAGCATTGGGGATTGATTTGGACAAAGATCTATGCTCCACGCAGGAGGGTCTGCACATGGAATGCATACCACAATTGGGAGCAGGTATAAGCCCATTCAAAGCAAAATCAAAATTCATTCCTATTATGCCCAAGGTTGCGATTGATATTTATCATGAAGTGGTTATAGAGGACATAAAAAAACTTCATTATCGCACTAGGCATAAAAAGCGGTACAAAAGTCATCATGAAGTTGAATATTCCAAGTTAATCAAGAAACTGAGCAACATGCATGAAATCATTATCACTAAATCAGATAAAGGTGGTAATATGGTGATCTGGCCCCAGAAAGATTACATTTTAGAGGCCAAAAGGCATTTACAAGATGTGGAGTGTTATGAGAAAACTTCCTTGAACAAATATAATGTGTCTAAACAGACTTTAAAGAAGGAGCTAATGGCTTGGAAAAGAGAAGGAGTTATTTCTATGGAGGAATTTAAATTTCTCAATATAGAACATCCAACTATGGCCAAACTCTACTTTATTCCCAAAGTACATAAAAAGACAACGCCAGTTCCTGGTAGACCGATTATATCGGCCATCAACAGCATAGGGGAAACAATAACCCAGTATGTGGATTTTTTCTTACAAGATTATGTCAAAGCACTACCGAGCTACATCAAGGACACTGGGGATTTCCTATCAAAAATAGAAAATATCATATGGTCAGATGATTTACTTTTCATCACATTAGACATAGAGTCCCTATACACTAGTATTGAACACTCCACAGGTCTGGCAGCGATTAAATTCTCTCTGGACCAAAGACCAATTGAATTTTATCACCACAACAAGATGCTTTTAAATCTGATTTCCTGGTGTTTACATAATAATTATTTTATGTTTGGTAATGATTTGTACCTCCAGAAAAGAGGCGTGGCGATGGGGGCCTGCTTCTCTCCCAGCTATGCATGCTTGCATGTTGGCTGGTGGGAGGAGCAGGTCCTCAAATTCAACCATTCAATGAAAATGTTTTGTACTGGATGAGATACATCGATGATGTTTTTGTAATTTGGAAGGGCAGCGAAACGGAAGCTTCACATTTTATTGAAGAAATGAATATTAATTCTGCAAATCTTAAATTCACATCCAATATAAACAGTAAAAGTATTGATTTTTTGGATGTGAAAGTATATGTAAAGGATGGAGCATTAGCAACAACATTACATAGAAAAGAAACAGCTGGCAATTTGACTTTACATGCCAGCAGCTCACACCCTAAACATATGGTTGATAACATCCCATATGGGGAATTCTTGCGTTTAAAAAAGATTTGTAACAACTCTGAAGACTTCGATAGATGTACAAAAGAAGCATACATGAGATTCATAGACAGAGGGTACAGTGAAAAGATTTTAAAAACTGCCTTGAATAAAACTAAGGAAAGATCTAGGGAATCTCTTTTCAACAACAAAGCAGACCCGAAACCTGATGATAATTCTGCCCCTAGGTTGATCACAGCTTTCAACAAACAAGAGAGGAATATCCGCGCCATTATTAAACGTCATTGGCCGATTATTCTCACGGATGGAGTATTATCTACTAGACTACCATCTCAACCAACGGTCACATATAGGAAGGGAATTTCTATGCGAACTCAAATAGGAAAAGCTTGCCCAGAACTAACTACAGCCAAAATGTGGCTACAGCCCAAAAATGGCTTTACCAAGTGTACTACTTGTAGGGCTTGCAAGTTCGGTATTAATACCACACACTACTTTTCCCCTTTTGATCCAGACAAAATAGCCATTAGAGGTAATTTTACTTGTAAAACTGAGTTTGCGGTGTATGTCCTGACATGCACCTGTGGACTTAGGTATGTGGGTAGCACAAAGTTGCAGGTGCATGTCAGGATATTACAGCACCTACGTGCCATTGTTAACAATGACACTACATATCCAGTGGCTCGTCATTTCAAATCGATACACAAAAATGATCTCAGTTGTTTAAATTACTTTGTGGCAGCCGCAATCCCCAAACAACGCCGGGGCGGTGACCGTGAAAAAGCCCTAAGACAGTTGGAATCCAAACTCATTTTGGAACTAGATACCAAGTTCCCATCCGGCCTTAACAACACTGAGGATTTACACAATTTCTTATGAACCAGCACTTTTGAATTTTATACAGTTCCTGATATTCGTTTCAGTATTGTATATATTTTTATACTTATTTCTATACTCTGTATATACATATTTTAATTCCCCTTTGTTTGAGAAGAGGAAGAAAAAAAACTGTTTTTAAATGGAGTCTGTATATTTATAATTATCACATGTGGATTATTTATACTATGACACTTCGTGTTTATAGCATAGTCCAGCATAATGTGTAAATTTGATGTTTGTTGTTCTTAGATATACAGGCACATTTATGAATTTATTATATTTCTCACTATTTGCACAATCACACCATAGCGTAATTTGCACATACTACTAAGGTTTTAGATGGCTCTTCTAAACCTAGAATATAGTCCTACAACTAGGTCAACAGAGTGGCCCTCTCTTTTTTAAATCCTATTGTAGAGCATTATCTATTTCATATATGGAGTTCATACCACTTTTGAGCACATATGCTGACATTGTCAGGTGGTTGTACACATGTTGTAGACAGGCTTGGCAGCATTATCTGTAACAATAATCTTATCAATAATATTGAATAGTTCTTTTAATGTTTTTAATATATTTATATATTTTATTATTTGCCTTGTTACAGATGAAATTGGATTCATGGAATGTATCAATTTGCCGTCTGCTTTACCTTGCGATGTCATGAGATTTAACTCGGGACTTATATTGGTGTGACTCCACGAACTAATTGAATATGAAGTTACAAGGATAACATATGCATATAAATATGTCTTTCTGTTCTCTCTCTACTACTGATATGTATTCTTATCAGGATTTATGTAGTATTAAGGGCACTCTCCAGAGATGAAATAGAAGGGGACAAAAATAACAAAATAACAAAAAAACAAAGCAAAAAAACAAACAAAAAAACAATAATGCAATGTTAATATGGATGGTTTTGAATTTATGTATACACCTAAAACAATCACGTATATATAGTAGTATATGTATATATATATTTTTTTTTTCTATGTCTATACTTGGTGTGTGGTCACATGGGTTTTGCATCACTATTTAAAAAAAGTGTTTAGTTACCTTGCCTCGTTGATGTGAACAAGGGCGAGTGGCGCCCGAAACGCGTCTTCTAGAGAACTAACAGCTTCAATAAACATCTTGTTGCTTCTAATCGGTGGTTCGTGGTTCCTTGGTGTGAAGGTGGATGTAACGGACGTTGCTCACTAGCTGAGGACCAGGTGTGTTTGGATATATATATATATATATATATATATATATATTCCACAAACACAGGTGCCTGCTATGAAGGAAGCCTCGCAAGAAGGTAAGTTTTCAGCCACGTTTATTCAAGGAGGAAAGCAGCGTGGAGGAAATACAGCTAACAGCAGCATGAAGTCCTGCCTGACGCGTTTCGTGCTTGTAGCACTTCTTCGAAGGTACCGGACTGTGAAGGAAATGGCACGACGATTTTCGGCACCACTTTTCAATGGATGAAGTCCCGCCCAGGTGGGCGCGGCCACCCCTGTGGCCTGATGGTATTTGTGGTGCCGGTCTTTCTGCATTGAGCTGTCTCGACATTTTATCACTAATATTCAATAATCACTAAACAGTGTGATAGTGAATGCTGCTACACAACCCACTGGGGTGATTATTGAATATTAGTGATGAAATGTCAAGACAGCTCAATGCAGAAAGACCGGCACCACAAATACCATCAGGCCACAGGGGTGGCCGCGCCCACCTGGGCGGGACTTCATCCATTGAAAAGTGGTGCCGAAAATCGTCGTGCCATTTCCTTCACAGTCCGGTACCTTCGAAGAAGTGCTACAAGCACGAAACGCGTCAGGCAGGACTTCATGCTGCTGTTAGCTGTATTTCCTCCACGCTGCTTTCCTCCTTGAATAAACGTGGCTGAAAACTTACCTTCTTGCGAGGCTTCCTTCATAGCAGGCACCTGTGTTTGTGGAATGTTTTGCGGCTTGCCTGAGCCGCGAAGTGAAGCTCCGGGGCTGGTCGCAGCCCTCCAGCAGAGACGCCAATCGACGCCTTTGCATTTGGGAGAAGATGCCGGTTTTTGGGGGAACAATCTAAACAGCGTGATAGTGAATGCTGCTACACAACCCACTGGGGTGATTATTGAATATTAGTGATGAAATGTCAAGACAGCTCAATGCAGAAAGACCGGCACCACAAATACCATCAGGCCACAGGGGTGGCCGCGCCCACCTGGGCGGGACTTCATCCATTGAAAAGTGGTGCCGAAAATCGTCGTGCCATTTCCTTCACAGTCCGGTACCTTCGAAGAAGTGCTACAAGCACGAAACGCGTCAGGCAGGACTTCATGCTGCTGTTAGCTGTATTTCCTCCACGCTGCTTTCCTCCTTGAATAAACGTGGCTGAAAACGTACCTTCTTGCGAGGCTTCCTTCATAGCAGGCACCTGTGTTTGTGGAATGTTTTGCGGCTTGCCTGAGCCGCGAAGTGAAGCTCCGGGGCTGGTCGCAGCCCTCCAGCAGAGACGCCAATCGACGCCTTTGCATTTGGGAGAAGATGCCGGTTTTTGGGGGAACAATCTAAACAGCGTGATAGTGAATGCTGCTACACAACCCACTGGGGTGATTATTGAATATTAGTGATGAAATGTCAAGACAGCTCAATGCAGAAAGACCGGCACCACAAATACCATCAGGCCACAGGGGTGGCCGCGCCCACCTGGGCGGGACTTCATCCATTGAAAAGTGGTGCCGAAAATCGTCGTGCCATTTCCTTCACAGTCCGGTACCTTCGAAGAAGTGCTACAAGCACGAAACGCGTCAGGCAGGACTTCATGCTGCTGTTAGCTGTATTTCCTCCACGCTGCTTTCCTCCTTGAATAAACGTGGCTGAAAACTTACCTTCTTGCGAGGCTTCCTTCATAGCAGGCACCTGTGTTTGTGGAATGTTTTGCGGCTTGCCTGAGCCGCGAAGTGAAGCTCCGGGGCTGGTCGCAGCCCTCCAGCAGAGACGCCAATCGACGCCTTTGCATTTGGGAGAAGATGCCGGTTTTTGGGGGAACAATCTAAACAGCGTGATAGTGAATGCTGCTACACAACCCACTGGGGTGATTATTGAATATTAGTGATGAAATGTCAAGACAGCTCAATGCAGAAAGACCGGCACCACAAATACCATCAGGCCACAGGGGTGGCCGCGCCCACCTGGGCGGGACTTCATCCATTGAAAAGTGGTGCCGAAAATCGTCGTGCCATTTCCTTCACAGTCCGGTACCTTCGAAGAAGTGCTACAAGCACGAAACGCGTCAGGCAGGACTTCATGCTGCTGTTAGCTGTATTTCCTCCACGCTGCTTTCCTCCTTGAATAAACGTGGCTGAAAACTTACCTTCTTGCGAGGCTTCCTTCATAGCAGGCACCTGTGTTTGTGGAATGTTTTGCGGCTTGCCTGAGCCGCGAATTGAAGCTCCGGGGCTGGTCGCAGCCCTCCAGCAGAGACGCCAATCGACGCCTTTGCATTTGGGAGAAGATGCCGGTTTTTGGGGGAACAATCTAAACAGCGTGATAGTGAATGCTGCTACACAACCCACTGGGGTGATTATTGAATATTAGTGATGAAATGTCAAGACAGCTCAATGCAGAAAGACCGGCACCACAAATACCATCAGGCCACAGGGGTGGCCGCGCCCACCTGGGCGGGACTTCATCCATTGAAAAGTGGTGCCGAAAATCGTCGTGCCATTTCCTTCACAGTCCGGTACCTTCGAAGAAGTGCTACAAGCACGAAACGCGTCAGGCAGGACTTCATGCTGCTGTTAGCTGTATTTCCTCCACGCTGCTTTCCTCCTTGAATAAACGTGGCTGAAAACTTACCTTCTTGCGAGGCTTCCTTCATAGCAGGCACCTGTGTTTGTGGAATGTTTTGCGGCTTGCCTGAGCCGCGAAGTGAAGCTCCGGGGCTGGTCGCAGCCCTCCAGCAGAGACGCCAATCAACGCCTTTGCATTTGGGAGAAGATGCCGGTTTTTGGGGGAACAATCTAAACAGCGTGATAGTGAATGCTGCTACACAACCCACTGGGGTGATTATTGAATATTATTGATGAAATGTCAAGACAGCTCAATGCAGAAAGACCGGCACCACAAATACCATCAGGCCACAGGGGTGGCCGCGCCCACCTGGGCGGGACTTCATCCATTGAAAAGTGGTGCCGAAAATCGTCGTGCCATTTCCTTCACAGTCCGGTACCTTCGAAGAAGTGCTACAAGCACGAAACGCGTCAGGCAGGACTTCATGCTGCTGTTAACTGTATTTCCTCCACGCTGCTTTCCTCCTTGAATAAACATGGCTGAAAACTTACCTTCTTGCGAGGCTTCCTTCATAGCAGGCACCTGTGTTTGTGGAATATATATATATATATATATATATATATATATATATATATATATATATATATATGTATATACAAAATCGCTCCCAAATTCCTCTCTCGTAGCGAAAGGAAACCAGCACTCACGGGGATAAGTTACTGATTTATTTCGTAGCGCAGCAAAACAGACGTGTTTCGGAACAAGTCCTTCGTCAGTGTTTCACATTTCCTGTTCGTGAGGCGCCATGTTTTATACACGTCACTCATTTGGGTGTTGAAACAAACGAGGGGTGGCAGCTAGCAAATTGTGCGTACCATATTGCAATGATATACATTTCACTTTTTTGCATACAGGTATTGAGTGTTTAACAAATGATTGCAATGTATATTCAATTCATTCGGTGATATACAAAAAAAACATTCGTGACCTTGTATATATAATCATTATTAAATAATCTCGCCGTGGGTCGGCAAATAGCAACCTCGAATACGAGGTTGCTAATATTCCCTCGAGTATTCAATTGATTCAGCCGTATATCGGCACCCAAATTTGTTCGAACCAAAATTAGAAAGATAAATAAATAAATCAGTAGATAAGGCTTGTAATGAAACAAGAAAATGAAATGTAATGTAATGATATTGTCCGAGAATATTTATCTACTGATTTATTTATTTATCTTTCTAATGAGTGACGTGTATAAAACATGGCGCCTCACGAACAGGAAATGTGAAACACTGACGAAGGACTTGTTCCGAAACACGTCTGTTTTGCTGCGCTATGAAATAAATCAGTAATTGCTACAACTTATCCCCGTGAGTGCTGGTTTCCTTTCGCTACGAGAGAGGAATTTGGGAGCGATAATAATTTGCGGAGCACTGTCGCATGAGAGCACCCGCCCTAAGGGTGCCGCGCTATGTCGGTGCACAGGAGCAGGATATATATATATAAATATTACCTACTGGCGGTCGCCAGTAGGTAGTTATAGTTAGGACCCCTTTTCCATAGGAAATCCGCAACATTCTATTTTGAATAACTTTGGCGCCGGTCGATGAATCCTCGCGAATTTCTCAAAATAGGTGGGGCGCTACGCTCCGCTCCTACCCAGAAAGTCTCGGGGGGATCCGTCAAGCGGGGGCTGAGATAAAAGGGGGGTCCCAAAACGCGTTTTTCCCATGCATTTTTCCATAGGACCTTTAGAACGAGCTACAGCCCGAACGGCTGAACAGAATTACTCGAAATTTGGCAGAGAGGTAGTCCCTAGGTCAAGGAAGTGCCTTTTGTAGGTTTGGTGTAAATCTGTTCAGTAGATTCTGAGAAAATAGCCTTTAAATCAATATATATATCTGAGCCCGCTTACGATACGCTTACCGTACACTTACCGTAAGCGTACGGTGGCGTGCGCGAGCGCGATTCTGATTGGCTCTTAGATCTTAGTAAACATTCGAATCGGCCGAAACCAGGAAGCGGTGGCCGCCATTTTGTGTATTTCACTCTGAAAAAAAAGAGTGAAAACAAGGAAAGGGGGCAATGAGGAGAGTTACAGACCCCCTAACATTTGTAAGGGGGTCAAAGAAGGACAGAAAAGTACAAAAAAAACATTTATTGATTTTTAAAAAAATCACGGGGTACGCGTACGGTAAGCTTACGGTAAGCGTACGGTAAAAAAAATAAAAAAAAATAAATGAAAAGCAGATTTAAGAGTTTAGATATTAGGGAGCTCTAAAAAGAGCTGTTGTGTTTATGAAGTCATTTTTTTAGTGGTACCTACAAGTAAGTACCGATGCAGAGTCTAAGGTTCAAAAGGAAGACTCTGTTCCCTTCATCATTGAAGTGCACACCATCTCCTCTATAAATGTCTTGCATGTCATAACGCAAGTTGTTGTGGTAAATGGCACCCATACCATAGTCACGGAGGAAAGCAGAAACAGATTTGTTGACGTGCTTTCTTGCTTTGTCAATCTGTGGACAGAAATGATTGGACCAGTTCCATTTTTGCCTTTGGCATATGTTGGAAAACACAAAGGCAGTTTTAGGGAAAAGTGAAAACAGTTGTGCAAAGGTGTCCTTCATAAGCATTTCCAGACCTACCCCAGTCAAAGTGCCTAGGTCATTGCCACCACAGTGCACTATTATGAGGTCAGGGTGTTGGATTTGCATGAAGGATTTCACCAATGGCATCAATTGGTGCCACTTTAACCCTCTCTGACCAATCCATTTAATGTCTACATTTGGCACAGCAAGGTCTCTCACCATATCTGTTTTCTCTGCAAACTTTTCACTCCAGAAGACATAGCTGTGCCCTACAATCCACACTGTGAACATCTTCAAAGGAGATCTGGATGCACTCAGGAGGTGTCTTTCAGTAGAATGGCAATATGAAAAGAAAGACAGTTTGGAAATGGAGGCATACATATTTTTTTCAAAACAAAAAGAACTGATTGGCTGTTTCATACCATTCTAGAATAAAAACTAGGCTGTATGTGTAAATTAATAGAAGCATGTTTTGTATTGGTACAAAAAAATGTGTAACCAAAGAACAGTACTATGGATTTGCTGTTAGGTTTGAAAAGTCAAGCACTCTTGCTCTGTGGAATTGAAACATTGTTTGGCGAACTTCTGACCTAACTCAACACAGCAGTGTTCCATGAGCTGTTGCTATGGTAGCAGGCAGAAGTCAAGTTGGGGGAAGGGTACTAGGCAGAAGTCAAGTTGGGGGAAGGGTACTTTTGGAAAAGGGTTGGTTTTCAACCAATAGAAATGTGTGATTACATTTGAAAAAAAGGGGGAAGCACTGAGATTTGAAACTTACATGTATATGTGTGGAAAAATAGAGGGAAAGTTTGCCATTATCTGGTTCTGCTGAGAGGAGAGAGGTGAACACAACAGAGATCCTGGCTCTGATAATCTGCTGTTTGAGTGTCACATTTCTTTCACAACTAACTAATTTTAAAGGTGAGTTTACAGTTTGAGAGGGGATGTATGTGGTAACTTAAGAAATGAATAATAGAAATGGAAATTGTTTTTGTTGTAGTTGCGTTTATCATTTTCTGTTTTGGGAGAAATTTAAATGTGAGGAACATGTAAAATAATATGGAGTATGTTTTCACAATAAATTAAGGTGTACTGGAAAAAAAAGAATAGTTTAAGGGTTTGAGGTTGGACTCAGTAATGCAAATACATTCAGCATCACTAAGGCTGGTTGCCCTTGCTGGAGTGTAGGCAGTCACCGAGAATACACATGGTGGTGGTCTGAAAAAACAGTTTGGACATGTGCATTTAAATAAATCAAAAAAAGTGGTTTCATAATGTGTCAGTCTGTAAAAGTGATTTTCACTTGCCCCGAAAAAAAAAGAGCAGTAAGTGTGCTTTCAAATTGGCAAAGAAATTTCGTTTTGGGACTAATGTGAAAACATGACTGTGTGCAGAGAGGAATTATAGGCAGAGATTTATTGCGTATTGCTCTGGTGATTTCACAGTTGCATTAGATGGAAAGGGGGAGCGAATTTTTGGGGGAAGAGGCAGACTCTTAGCACACACCCATGTGCTTGCCATGTATAATCATGCACAGTATTTACAAGCGAGTGGGGTTTTCAGGTTTCAGTCTGTAATGCAAATACATTCAGCATCACTAAGGCTGGTTGCCCTTGCTGGAGTGTAGGCAGTCACCGAGAATACACATGGTGGTGGTCTGAAAAAACAGTTTGGACATGTGCATTTAAATAAATCAAAAAAAGTGGTTTCATAATGTGTCAGTCTGTAAAAGTGATTTTCACTTGCCCCGAAAAAAAAAAGAGCAGTAAGTGTGCTTTCAAATTGGCAAAGAAATTTCGTTTTGGGACTAATGTGAAAACATGACTCTGTGTGCAGAGAGGATTTATAGGCAGAGATTTATTGCGTATTGCTCTGGTGATTTCACAGTTGCATTAGATGGAAAGGGGGAGCGAATTTTTGGGGGAAGAAGCAGACTCTTAGCACACACCCATGTGCTTGCCATGTATAATCATGCACAGTATTTACAAGCGAGTGGGGTTTTCAGGTTTCAGTCTGTAATGCAAATACATTCAGCATCACTAAGGCTGGTTGCCCTTGCTGGAGTGTAGGCAGTCACCGAGAATACACATGGTGGTGGTCTGAAAAAACAGTTTGGACATGTGCATTTAAATAAATCAAAAAAAGTGGTTTCATAATGTGTCAGTCTGTAAAAGTGATTTTCACTTGCCCCGAAAAAAAAAAGAGCAGTAAGTGTGCTTTCAAATTGGCAAAGAAATTTCGTTTTGGGACTAATGTGAAAACATGACTCTGTGTGCAGAGAGAAATTATAGGCAGAGATTTATTGCGTATTGCTCTGGTGATTTCACAGTTGCATTAGATGGAAAGGGGGAGCGAATTTTTGGGGGAAGAAGCAGACTCTTAGCACACACCCATGTGCTTGCCATGTATAATCATGCACAGTATTTACAAGCGAGTGGGGTTTTCAGGTTTCAGTCTGTAATGCAAATACATTCAGCATCACTAAGGCTGGTTGCCCTTGCTGGAGTGTAGGCAGTCACCGAGAATACACATGGTGGTGGTCTGAAAAAACAGTTTGGACATGTGCATTTAAATAAATCAAAAAAAGTGGTTTCATAATGTGTCAGTCTGTAAAAGTGATTTTCACTTGCCCCGAAAAAAAAAAGAGCAGTAAGTGTGCTTTCAAATTGGCAAAGAAATTTCGTTTTGGGACTAATGTGAAAACATGACTCTGTGTGCAGAGAGGAATTATAGGCAGAGATTTATTGCGTATTGCTCTGGTGATTTCACAGTTGCATTAGATGGAAAGGGGGAGCGAATTTTTGGGGGAAGAAGCAGACTCTTAGCACACACCCATGTGCTTGCCATGTATAATCATGCACAGTATTTACAAGCGAGTGGGGTTTTCAGGTTTCAGTCTGTAATGCAAATACATTCAGCATCACTAAGGCTGGTTGCCCTTGCTGGAGTGTAGGCAGTCACCGAGAATACACATGGTGGTGGTCTGAAAAAACAGAGATTTATTGCGTATTGCTCTGGTGATTTCACAGTTGCATTAGATGGAAAGGGGGAGCGAATTTTTGGGGGAAGAAGCAGACTCTTAGCACACACCGATGTGCGCAGAGATTTATTGCGTATTGCTCTGGTGATTTCACAGTTGCATTAGATGGAAAGGGGGAGCGAATTTTTGGGGGAAGAGGCAGACTCTTAGCACACACCCATGTGCTTGCCATGTATAATCATGCACAGTATTTACAAGTGAGTGGGGTTTTCAGGTTTCAGTCTGTAATGCAAATACATTCAGCATCACTAAGGCTGGTTGCCCTTGCTGGAGTGTAGGCAGTCACCGAGAATACACATGGTGGTGGTCTGAAAAAACAGTTTGGACATGTGCATTTAAATAAATCAAAAAAAGTGGTTTCATAATGTGTCAGTCTGTAAAAGTGATTTTCACTTGCCCCGAAAAAAAAAAGAGCAGTAAGTGTGCTTTCAAATTGGCAAAGAAATTTCGTTTTGGGACTAATGTGAAAACATGACTCTGTGTGCAGAGAGGAATTATAGGCAGAGATTTATTGCGTATTGCTCTGGTGATTTCACAGTTGCATTAGATGGAAAGGGGGAGCGAATTTTTGGGGGAAGAAGCAGACTCTTAGCACACACCCATGTGCTTGCCATGTATAATCATGCACAGTATTTACAAGCGAGTGGGGTTTTCAGGTTTCAGTCTGTAATGCAAATACATTCAGCATCACTAAGGCTGGTTGCCCTTGCTGGAGTGTAGGCAGTCACCGAGAATACACATGGTGGTGGTCTGAAAAAACAGTTTGGACATGTGCATTTAAATAAATCAAAAAAAGTGGTTTCATAATGTGTCAGTCTGTAAAAGTGATTTTCACTTGCCCCGAAAAAAAAAAGAGCAGTAAGTGTGCTTTCAAATTGGCAAAGAAATTTCGTTTTGGGACTAATGTGAAAACATGACTCTGTGTGCAGAGAGGAATTATAGGCAGAGATTTATTGCGTATTGCTCTGGTGATTTCACAGTTGCATTAGATGGAAAGGGGGAGCGAATTTTTGGGGGAAGAAGCAGACTCTTAGCACACACCCATGTGCTTGCCATGTATAATCATGCACAGTATTTACAAGCGAGTGGGGTTTTCAGGTTACAGTCTGTAATGCAAATACATTCAGCATCACTAAGGCTGGTTGCCCTTGCTGGAGTGTAGGCAGTCACCGAGAATACACATGGTGGTGGTCTGAAAAAACAGTTTGGACATGTGCATTTAAATAAATCAAAAAAAGTGGTTTCATAATGTGTCAGTCTGTAAAAGTGATTTTCACTTGCCCCGAAAAAAAAAGAGCAGTAAGTGTGCTTTCAAATTGGCAAAGAAATTTCGTTTTGGGACTAATGTGAAAACATGACTCTGTGTGCAGAGAGGAATTATAGGCAGAGATTTATTGCGTATTGCTCTGGTGATTTCACAGTTGCATTAGATGGAAAGGGGGAGCGAATTTTTGGGGGAAGAAGCAGACTCTTAGCACACACCCATGTGCTTGCCATGTATAATCATGCACAGTATTTACAAGCGAGTGGGGTTTTCAGGTTTCAGTCTGTAATGCAAATACATTCAGCATCACTAAGGCTGGTTGCCCTTGCTGTAGTGTAGCAGTCTGGACATGGGCTTTTTAAAAAATCTGAAAAGTGGTTTCATAATGTGACAGTTTGTAAAAGTGATTTTCACTTGCCCAAAAAAAAGAGCAGTTAGTGTGCATTCAAATTGGCATAGAAATTTCGTTTTGTGACTATTGTGAAAAGAAATGTAGTAATATATTTAAATACAATAAAGGAATTTTTTTTTAGTTTTTTTCAGGTATTGCTGAAGAGCAGTGAACAAAATTTAAGATGCCTACAAAATCCAGAGTTCAAAAAACGCTAAAAAAAAACTATATTTGAAGACAACTGGAGGACCAAAGTTAGTGGAAGATGCTCATGTTGGGAAAAAGAAAAAATCTTCTGGTAAGCAGAAAAAACAATTTCTTAAAAATATATTCAAAACAAGGAAAAATGTACAAAATGTCTGTACTGGAAAGAATGTTACGAAACGAACAGAACAGGAAAAAATTGAGAATTTAGTTAATGAAAATATACCTTCTGCAACTGAAAAGATTTACATAAACAGAAAAACAGCGTTTAAAGAGATACGTAGAAAAATGTTTCAGAGAAGAGTTATGTCCAATTTGATAAAGGATGTGAAGAAATATAAGCAAAAGGCAAAATATTACAAGAGAAAAAAAGAAATTGAAGCCATTGCAGCAAAGGCATTAGAATTAAAAAGGAAACTATTCATATTAATTTTGAATAGGATGCGTACATTAGACAAAATGGTTAATGTACTGAAATCACATAGCAAAAGGAAAAGAGTAGTGAACAGAACAAACTTTTGTAAAGTGTTTTTAGGAAAGTGGATGCATAGTTCAAGTAGTGAACCTTTTTTTAATGAAGAGAGCTATTTTCAAAGTAATAGTTTGCTGCATGCAGTTGACACCAGAGGTCGTTCATACGAAGTAACAAATGGTTGCATAATGGAGAAGGAGATAATGGTTCCAAGAGATGAGGTACAAGTGATGGCAGATGAGGCAATGGGGAGACGTCCTAAAGCCCCAGTGTACACTTGGAATTGTAGTAGTATTTGCACTGTGCGTCAGGAATCTATTGACAAATTTCGAGAGTTTCTAAGAGAATATAGTAAAAAAAGTGTAAAACAGAAGATTAAGGTGCTTCAAAGTCTGGATCCATGCAGAGTGAGAGAGAATACTGGTTTGCAGGGTCATTCTCTGGCTTGTCTATCTAGAAAAGTGTGCAATAGTGTTTTCCATCATTTTAGGATGCTGGCTGTTCATCATACTGAAATGAGACAGTTTGTGAGACGGTTGTATTTTGCCAAAAGTCCAGCAATAAAGTTAAATGAATTGAATAGGGCTCTGTTCCGAGGAACAGTATCAGATGTAGAGAAGGTTGTTGATGAAATTCAGTTTTGTTACTTTGGTCCTGAACAAAACAGTGCAGAGAAGGACACAGTAAATGAGGAAGAAGTGGAAGAGAATGTAGAACCCTCTGTAAGTAACACATTTAATGATCACATAACAAAATTTGCAATAGTCTCTAATGAAAGACCAAATTTTACTTGTATTTGTTGCCGCAGAACTCATTATAGAAAACAAACTAGGAATGTTGATCTCTACAGAAAGAGTGAAAATGAAGATAATTATAAGTGGAAGGATTTTGCCACATATATATTTCTAGAAAATTGTTTTGAATTGGGTGAAGATCAGCGTATTTGTAAATACTGTTACAACAAGTTAGAGGAAAATAGAATGCCGACCAGAGCTGTACATAATAATTTAGAATTGGATGCTATTCCTGCTGAACTTTCTGAATTAAATACATATGAGTCTATACTCATTCAATGTGTTCATCCGTTCCAGACCATAGTACGTATGGAGCCCAAAACTGGTAAATTACCTCCTTCAGATTTACTGAGAGGTTTAAAAGGTAGAGTGGTGTATTTGCCCTTGGATTTGAAAAAAAATATGGAAACTATTGATGCGGATACTTTGGAAACTGAACCATTAATTATTCTGGTTAATGGTGTACCTACAAAGAATAAGAAGATTTGGCAGGAGCTGGTAGATGTGCGGAAAGTACAAAGAGCAAATTTGTATTTGAAAAAAAATAACAAATGGTATGAATCAATTTATATAGAAGAAGAAGAAGAAGAAGAAGATTTACAAGAAGACACAGAAATACCAACTGGACAAATTGAAAAAGTGGACAAGTCAAAGGAAGAAGAAATTTATGAACATTTTAGCATACATCCTCTTCATTCGAAAGAAGTTATGGGAGACAATATTGATCTCTTTCAGATGAAGAAAGCAAAAGGAACTCCCGTGAGTGTATGGGAGGAGAGCTTGGAAGCTCGATGTTTTCCCCAGCTGTTTCCTAAAGGAAAAGGAGGACGATACGATGAACGTCCAGAACAGATTCCAGCTTCTGAGTATCGGACTACAAGACTATATGCTGAAGATCCCAGATTTCGACAAAGTATTCCTTATTTGTTCCATCTTTTATTTGAAAGCGACTTGTCTGCACTGTCTTATGCAGTAAATCACATTTTAAAAAGTGGAGTACATTTACAAAATGTGTCTGCTAAGGATTTTATGGAGAAAGTGCAGCACCGAGATGATCATTTGGAAACACAACTGATCAATCTGATGGCTTGTCAGCGTGGGACAAATGAATATTGGTACCGACGCCATGGTGAACTAAAATGCATGTTACGGAATTTAGGAACACCAACATGGTTCCTTACCCTAAGCTGTGCCGAGTACGCTTGGGATGATTTACTGGATTTTCTACGAGAGGCCAATTCAAACATTAAAAACATCGAATACAAGACAGCAGGAGAACTGTGCTCATTGGATCCGGTTAATGTTTGCAGATATTTCAATCATAGATTTGAGGCTATGATGTCCTTCATCTGCAATAAAAAAAATCCACCCCTTGGAGAAGTAGTGGATTTCTTTTGGAGAAAAGAGTACCAGGCAAGAGGTGCTCCTCATATTCATATGCTGTTGTGGATCAAGGATGCCCCAAAGTTTGGAACAGATGCTGATGAAGCAGTGTTATCTTACATTGAAGAATATGCAACATGTGCTATACCAAAAAGCACAGAAGAGAACAAGTTAAAGGAGCAAGTTTTACGTTTCCAAAGTCATCGGTGTGGAAAATACTGTCGACGGAAATACAAGAGCAAAGAAAAATACTACACTAAATGTCGATTTGGATTTCCTAGACCTGTTCTTTCAAATGGAAGAGTCAACAGTTTTATGTCAGCTGTGAGACATACTATCACAAGAAAATCACCTAAGAATACCTACAACCTAAAAAGAAAAGAAGAATCAAAAAATATAAATGACTACAACCCAGTCATTTTATCCATGTGGAACGCTAACATGGATATACAGTATGTAGCTGACAATTCCATTGCTGTTGCTCGATATGTAACGTCTTACATTACGAAATCAGAAAAAACAGAATTGAAGGAAATGTGGGAAGAGATTTCTCACGAGAAGACTGTCAGTAAGAAGCTGTACAGTTTCAGTTTGAAGATGTTATCGCATCGAGAAATTGGATCCTACGAATGTTCAGATAGGTTATCTTCTGCAAGTCTCTACTCGAAGTCAAGAAGAATAATTTGGGCAAGTTTAGGCCTTGCAGCAATGAGAAATCGGGTACTGAAATCTGTAGGAGAAATTGAATATTTGGCCGAGAATGACCCAGAAAGTACAGATATTTTGAAAACAAACATGTTGGACACATATTATCCCAAGAGAAGTCAACATCTGGAGAACATGTGTCTCTATGAAGTGCTGCAGAACTACATTTATTCACGGAAAGCCACAGAAGACATCAATAATGGAAAATATAAAGTCGTTGGTGAAGAAGGATGTTTGGTGAAGCAAACAAAAGGAAGTTTGATAAATCACCGGAAGCTGAGTTGCGACACTACTGACAAGAAGGAATTTTACTACTTGGCTCTTTTACAGTTGTTTAAACCATGGCGTACAGAGGATGAACTACTGGGAGAATTCCAGAGCTATGAAGATTCTTTTAATGCTTGCAAAGACAGCATACAATGCAGTACATTCTCAACTTATCTGCAAATGTTAAATGAAGAAATTGATCAGGAAACTACAATTGCAGCAGAAATCGCTAGAGATAGTTCTCAGGACAGCCAAAGTTCAGGAACACTCAGTCAAGATCCCCTAGGACAACCAATCATTGAAAATGAAGCATCAATAGCCATGAATGAAGTGGAAACGGCTATGAATCAAGCTCAAGAAGAATTTATAGACTTAGAAAATTTGGAAAGACAACTGAATCAAGAGCAGCAACAAATTTATGAAGAGATCAAAAACAAAATTGATCACGGATTTCTACATGAAAAAAAAGAGTGCTCATGCACATCATTTCATCCAATCAGGATGTATGTAAGCGGACAAGCTGGAACTGGAAAAAGTTTCCTAATAAAAGTCATCAGAAGCTACCTAAAGCAAAAAACGGATTCTACTTTGTCTTGTGTGGTTACTGCTCCAACTGGGTTAGCAGCATATAACATAAAAGGAATCACTTTACATCGTTTGCTAATGTTACCAGTGGAGCATGAGAACAAAATACAATTCAACAAGCTAACTGGAGAAGCATCCTTGGAAGTTTCAAGAGTATTGAAGAAGATGCAAGTTCTCATTATTGATGAGGTGAGCATGGTATCAAACTTAATGCTTGCCTTTGTGCATTTAAGAATGCAGCAAATTTTGAAGACAGACTATGACATGTTATTTGGTGGAAAACACGTCATAGTTTTTGGAGATCTTTTGCAACTTACTCCAGTTAAAGGACAACCAGTGTTTAATACTGTCACACATGAAGACACGAAGAAGTCATTGGGAAGCATCGGAAATACAAATATTTGGTCCTTCTTTGAGTACAAGGAACTTACTACTAATATGAGGCAAGCAAACGATGAAGAATATGGAAGTATTCTGAAAGATATCAGGATTGGACTACTCACAGAAGTTGGCAAAAAAACATTACAGAGTCGGCTGCTACATAATTTATTTCCAAAGGAAGAAATAGTTGCAGAGAAGATATACAAGAACATTGCAGAAAACAAAAGTGTCATCTGCTTAATGCCAACTCTACGTGAATGCTCAATATTCAATGAGGAGCTTTTGAAATTGGAAAAGGAAGAGATCAGGAAATTGGAAGCAGTGGACAAAATTGAGGATGGAAGAATTAGTGTCACAGTAACAGGCAAACTGAAAAATAAATTGGACTCACTAGAGAAGAACATCTCCAAAACAGCTGGATTAGAAAAAAATCTATATGTTTGCATGAACTGTAGAGTATTTTTAAGGAGAAATTTGGATGTTGAAAAAGGTTTAGTTAATGGAGCGATGGGAAGAGTTGTGGGTTTTATTAATTAACAGAAAAAAGAAGGAGTTGAATGTTTAAAAATAAAATTTGATCAGATAGAAGAAGTTAAAGATATTTGTCGTTGTACAGTACGTTTTATGCTTGTGAAAGACTTATATGTACGTAGGAAGCAGTTTCCGTTTTCTCTAGCATATGCTGTAACTATTCACAAGTCTCAAGGATTGACTGTAGATTGTGCATTTGTGAACATTGGTTCAACTGTGTTCAAAGAAGGTATGGCATATGTAGCTTTGTCACGAGTGAAAACATTATCAGGTTTATTCATGATAGACTTTGATGACTCAAAAGTTAGTGCTGATACAAACTGTGTAAAGGAGTATAATAGATTAAGAAGAAGCTATGCTCCTCATTTAGGTCAGTATCCTGTGTTGGAGAAACGTGTAGTTTCTCGTAAAAGAAAAAATGAGAATATCTGTAATGAAGATGTAGAGAAGAGGAAAAAAAAGAGGAGTGATGTAATTGCAAGCAAAAAGAAAAAGGAAAATGAAGAACAGGTTGTAGGATGTCATTTTGAAAATAGCTCTGGTGTCAACTGCTACGCAAATGTAGTGCTGAATGTTGCATTTTATCTGAAAAGTTTGCAAGAGCAGATAATAGTAAATCAGGGAAAAAGATTCTGTTCAGAGCTGAGTCTCCTTTTTCAAAAGCTGAGTAAAGATAAAACTCAAATAGAAAGTGCTACTGAAATTAGAAAACTTTTAGATGTATGTTCAGGACGAACACAGTTTTCTCAAAATGAACAGCAAGATGCACATGAATTTTTGATGTATTTTCTTCAGGTAGTGGAAGAAGAAGGAGTTCCCATTGACATTTTTTTTGGTCTCTCTTATAAATGGGAACATAGTTGTGATAATTGTTATAATATATGTGGCTCTATTGTTGATAATGAAAGATTTATTTATTTGACATTGCCAGAGAGTAAAACAGTCACTTTTGCAAAATTAGTTAAAGATGCTAATCATAGCATGAAATGTAGTGAGTGTAATTCTGACATGTTTTCAACATTAATTTTAAAGGAATACGGACAGTATGTAATTTTAATGATGCAACGATGTAGAGCTGATGGTTCAAAATTGGATACTTTAATAAAGAAGTTTACAGGACAGCAATTATCAATTTCAGGAAAAACTTTTGTAACTGTTGCAATAATTTTCCATGATGGACCTACTGTTACTTCTGGACATTACACAGTTTATCTTAAATGTGAAAAAGGCTGGACACTGTGTAATGATTCCCAATTGATTTTCAAACAACGTTTGCCTTTTGATTTAGCAAATTCCTATCTAATCTTCCTGAAACCTAAATTTTAGACAGATTTGGCAAGATCTCGACAAAATAATTTTACCATTTTACTGGATTACCATTACAATTTTGTAGAAAAAAGATTTTTTAAATTATCATTTGGCCTAATGGAAAGATAACCAATTGTAATGTGGACTTTTTAAATTTTTAATGAAACTTTGAAAAACCAATAATTTAGAGATTATCGGTAACTTCTGCACATTTTAAATTTTGGAATGTTATTGGACTGCCATTGGAAATTTTTTCAAAAATGATTTAAAAAATTACTATTTGGCCATGCGGAAAAGTAACCAATTCTATTGTGGACTTAATAAATTATTCAAAAAATTTTCGTGAACCAAAATGTTACAGAGAATCGGTGAGATCTGGACAAATTAAAGTTTAGAATTTTATTGGATTACCGTTGGAAATTTATTCCAAAAAAAAATTTAAAATTACTATTTGGTCTAAAGGAAATGAAATCAGATGTATTTTGGAGTTATTTGAGATATAATATTGTGATTATACTTCTGAAACAAACATATCAGACGGTATTTTAAAGAAATAAGTATTGGTATTAGATGATATTTTTTTAGAATATTATGCATTTCTATAATGTTAAGTTTAAGTAAAAAGAGATTCTGGGCTTTTTTATTACAATCTTTGTGATTGTTATTTTTTTTTGCCCGCTGTAAAATGATGAATGCAATTGCTTTCACAATTTATAGTGAAATGCAATATATTCTGAAAACAGCAAAAATAAGGCAAAAATATTTTTTGGAAAAAAATGTAAATATGTGTACTGTATTATAAAATGTTTTAAAAATATTACTACTTTTTTCTTTTTTTTCAGATTCATATAGAAAATTTTCGAAAACTAGAACCATTTTTAAAGCTATTTTTAAAAAAAACAAATGAATAAATATTTTTTTGAGTGAGTATGGTAAGTCAATAATAATAATTGTAGTCTCTCAAGGACCTTGTAATATGATAATTGATTTTTAGTGTTTTTAAAAAAAAAAAAAAATTACGCGTACGGTAAAAAAAAAAAAAAAAGGTTTTTAAAAACATATATAAAAAATAGATGAAAGGTAAGGTTGGCTCTTAAAAGAGCCGTTGTGTTCATGCAGGGACAGAGGAAAGAAAGATTGGGAATATTAGACGGTACGACAAGTGTGCTGATCTATTTTACTGTTCACTAGGGAAACACTGGTCTCCCTATAAGTAATTAGATCGTGACAAGTGGCGCACCGTACTTCAACCCTCGCAAACCGAGGGTTAATTTCCAGAGGGCCAGCAAAAGGAGATTCTCCCCCCACAGATGAAGGGCTCACCTGACCTGCAGAAGAAGGAGTCAGCCCTGCAGATGATGGTCCAGGCTGAGCTGCTGTGGATGTACTGGCTTGTCTTTCTGAAGAGTTACCTCCAAAAAGATGACCATGTGTCCTTCTGTGTACATCCTGGAGGTGTCTCTTCATGGTGTGATTCCCAAAGGAATACTTCCTGTTAGGATTACCTCTAGAAAGTACACGCTTACACAGCTTACAAGTCACTAAGGGTGCATTTACCTTTTGCTGGCCTTCAGGAAAAGTAAAATAATCCCATACATAAGAGGGCTTTTGTTTCCTCGATCTCTGCCTCAAGACAGTGCTGCTAGTGCTAGCCTCACTCTCAGAAGAGCTCTGCTGTTCTGCCATCGTATCCCAAAGACAAACCAGCTCCTTCTCCCAAGGGATCACAAGCAGAAATGAGGGGAATGGGTGTGGTGTAGGAGAGTTCTAGAACTGAAAGTAGTTTCAACCAATCAAAAGTTGTGTTTCATGATCACATGACCTACCGTACGCTTACGGTACGCTTACGGTACGCTTACGGCAAAAGTGCGCATGCGCGTAAAAAAGACACGCGCTTGCGCGCATGCGCATAACAGTCACTCCTGGCACTTCCGCGTAACGTGCGCGTGTAGCGTACACGCGTACGCGTCCCACGCGGAGTACGCGCGGCTACGCAAATTGCGTAACTATACGCAAGCAGCGTAGGAAAATTACGGACGTTGCGTAAACCGTACGCTTACCGTGAGCTTACGGTACGCGTACTAAAATTTTTTTTAAAAAAATTGAAAAAAAGTACTGCAAATAAATTTTACATGTTTATTTTAAAAAATATATAAAAAAAAACATATTAAAGAATTTTAAAAATTTAATCATAGTCTTTATAAAAGGTAAGAAAATTAAAATAAAAATATGTTAGAAAAAATAGAAGAAAAAAAAAAATTAGCATTTAAAAAACCTTGCAAATTCACTGAAAAAACCATGGGTTTCACACACGTTATAGTTAGGAATTAGCATTTAAAAAACCTTGCAAATTCACTGAAAAAACCATGGGTTTCACACACGTTATAGTTAGGAATTAGCATTTAAAAAACCTTAGAAATTCAGTGAAAAAACCATAGGTTTCACACACGTTATAGTTAGGAATTAGCATTTAAAAAACCTTAGAAATTCAGTGAAAAAACCATAGGTTTCACACATGTTATCGTTAGCTGGACATTTTACTCGTAAAAAACCAATGAAATTCCCCCGTTATAGTTAGTTCAGCTAACTATAACTCGCGCGCCCGCAATGCACTGCTGATGACGTCACATATTACATCACTCATGACATGGTCAGTGACATCACTCATGACATCACTGATGACATCTCAAATGACATCACTGATGACCTCACTGATGACATCATCCTTGTGATAGAGTGGCAGACCTCCTCTTCCCCTAATAAAACCTTTGATGCACACATTCAAAAATAGAGACTAAAATTTACAAAACAATGGACATACCAATAACAGTTACAACAACCTCTTCAGTAATTCTAAGATCCACATACACATCCACTCATTCACCAACAGTCCAATACAGTCACTCATACATGTACTCACTTATCATATGTACTCATACACCTATACATCCTGTTACACAATGCCACTCATCCATAGAGCTACTCACACACATAGTCACTCATGCTAATAAAGAATCAAACATACATTTACTTGCATATACAGTTATACACACACCACCACACTTACTTCTACGGAAACTTACACATACTTAGTCTTTTAAACAATTACTTATAGAAATACATACTTATTCATACAGGAACTCTTTCAATCTCTCACTCTCACATATACTCACATATATAAACCAATAGTCACATATACTAGTTTTAAACATATGTAGTTACTCATAAAGACACTATTGAGACAGTCATTCACTCACTAACACACCCATACACACACTCATCCACCCATGCAGTCCTGCACACATGCTCTGTTCAACACATACAAACAGTGAGTCACTCATTCATGCACCTATGCACTACGTCATACCCCCCACCGAACCATGCAGACACTCATACTGATACTCAAAAAACCAACTAATAACCTATATAGACACCCATGTAGCTACTCTCCAACCCATGCAGCCACTTATACACTAAGTG
This sequence comes from Triturus cristatus, assembly GCF_964204655.1. NCBI lineage: Eukaryota > Metazoa > Chordata > Amphibia > Caudata > Salamandridae > Triturus > Triturus cristatus. The sequence goes on along the minus strand of NC_140589.1, from coordinate 1,283,211,232 downwards.
AGAGACTGATACAGATATTTATATATTTAAACATTACTCACTAAGCCATGTATTCACTATGATACACTTAATCAGTCAGTTACACAATCAATTTTTCAAAAAGAAATCATCCATTTAGACAGTAATATACCCATTTATTCTTCCATCGACCTTGAGATATACATATATAAAACATATTTAATTTTCAGAAAAACACACATTCTCTGGATGATGTCATCAGTGAGGTCATCAGTGATGTCATTTGAGATGTCATCAGTGATGTCATGAGTGATGTCACTGACCATGTCATGAGTGATGTAATATGTGACGTCATCAGCAGTGCATTGCGGGCGCGCGAGTTATAGTTAGCTGAACTAACTATGACGGGGGAATTTCATTGGTTTTTTACGAGTAAAATGTCCAGCTAACTATAACATGTGTGAAACCTATGGTTTTTTCACTGAATTTCTAAGGTTTTTTAAATGCTAATTCCTAACTATAACGTGTGTGAAACCTATGGTTTTTTCACTGAATTTCTAAGGTTTTTTAAATGCTAATTCCTAACTATAACGTGTGTGAAACCCATGGTTTTTTCAGTGAATATATATATATATACACACACATACATCTATAGGTCAGCGTTTCCATAGAAAATTTGTTTTTTTGTGCTGCTAATAGCTTTGCCACCGTTTGACGAATCTCCACAAAACTTTCCAAAAAAGTGCTCCTTTATGACAAGTTTGTGCATGCAAAGTTTTGGGGTGATCCGTCAAGCGGGGTCCAAGGCCGTGCGCGGCAGCGGTTTGGCTTTATGTATTATAAGAAAATATTACTTAACATTAAAAAAAAACTAGAAATTTCATGAAAAACACAAAGGTTAAATTAACGTTAAAGTTAGGTGAATATGTCAGTGAAAACATTAATGTTTTGAACTAAAATACACAGAAATTCACCAGCTATAGTTAGCAGAACTATTCTGCTAGTTCTAGCACATAGCTACCAAAAGGCCTCCCAGCGCTAGACCAGTCAGCATATTAATTACCTTCAAAGTTGACTAATTACTATGAAGCCATGTTTTCAGGGCCTTCCAGAATGAAAGCAGACGTAATTCAAGGGTAAGGGTGTTCCGGAGTTTATGAGACAGATGGGCAAACAAGCAACCACCCCAATGAGATCTACTAAGTTTAAGGACCAGCAGTAGATGTGCTGATGAGGATCTGAGAGATCTTCCAAGGATGTAGGGAGTAGCAAACGGTCTAAGAAGAGCAGGACCTTTTTTGTGGAGAGACCTATGAAGGATGCAGAGGGTCTTGAACAGATCTTCTGCTCAACTGGGAGCCAGTGGAGGTCTTTTAAGACTGTTTTTGCAGATTGATGTCTAGGGACATTCATAAGAAGTTGAGCAGCAGTGTTCTGTTTGGTCTGTAACTTCCTTATTACATAGCGAGGTGAGCCAAAAAAGAGGGCATTGCCATAGATGAGGCAGGAGATGATAGGAGCCAGGATGATTAATCTTCTGGCTAGAAAAGGAAGACATGTAATCACCTTACTTTCTAAGTAGTCTCAGAACACCAAAGCAACTGGCTGCAAGCTTTTTTGCTTGGTGTTCCATAGTGAGACTAGAGTCGAGCCACATACCAAGGCTCTTTATCACCCCTTTAGGACTGAGAAGTTTGGATAAGCAGTCTGGTACAGGAAATGCATTATTTTATTAAATTTATTGCCCAATATCATAACATCGGTCTTATCGTTGTTAACTTTCAGTTCACAGCTGACCATAAATCTGGCCACCTCGTGAAGACAGAGGCCCAAGCTGAGGTGACTAAAACTGTGGCCAGGGGAGATAGAAATCACCAGCTGAGTGTCATCTGCATAGGAGCTCAACGACAACCCAAAATAATAGACAATCTCATCCAAGGGATACAGATAAGTATTAAAAAGGGTGGGACTAAGGGAGGACCTACGTGGCAACCCACAGCACAAAAGCAGAGTCTGAGAGTACCAGGAATGATCAAGTACCTGGAAATTTCTATCCTTCAAAAAGGACGAGAGCCAGTTCTGAGCACGGCCAATGATGCCCACTTTAGATATCCTGTGGTTAAGTGTTTCTTGATTAACCATGTTGAAAGTCGCACTCAAATTCAGAAGGATAGCAGCTGCCTACCCTTCTTTATCCAACAGAAATCAGAGTTCCTATATTATAACCAGCAGGGCTGATTCTGTGCTGTGCTGAGGTCTAAACCCCATGTGTGTGGGGGGAAGAATATTGTTGGACTCAAGGAAGGCGTAAAGATGTATATTAAAATGCATTTCCAGGATCTTCGAAAGCCCTGGTGACCGAGAAATAGGCTTGTAGTTGCTCAGGAATTTTGAGTTTTCACCTGGCTTTTTTAAAAGGGGTTTTATTCAACACATGATAGCATTGCAGGGGAACCTGGCCAATAGCAAGAGAGAGGTTCAGTATGTCTACCAAGTAAGGGACAATGCAGTCAAACCCTTGAAGCAAGATATTAAGGGTGCATTTAAAAAGTCTGAGACCAGGCTCATTGTGAGTTCGGGGAAAACCGAGAGCACTCATTTGGACAGCACTGAGGGAAATCCACTACCCAAAGGTTCCTCAGTAGTTGGACTGTTGGGGGCAGAGGAGTCAATATACGAGATTTTCTTATGAAAGAAGAGAGCCAGACTGTTGCTGTGCTCGACAGATGCGTCCAGGACACGACGGGAGGATTTCAGTTCCGTGATATCCTTAAGAATCTAAACAATCTCCTTAGGAGAATTGGCAGATTCCTTAATTTTTGTGGAAAAGTATGCAGATTGAGCAACCTTTTTTCTGCATGATATCCCATCCGGCAGGTAGGACAGAGTGTAATGACTTAGAGACCATTCATAAAAACTGGACTTGAAGGAAGTTCCGATAGGCTTGGTCTTATGGACTGCAATGCAGTTGACCAATCACCCTTATTTAACTTAGACCAGTGACGTTCAAGCCGTCTAACCGAAGGTACTCTGAAGGAAGAAGAGGATAACAATAACTTGTGACCCTGCAAAACACTGCTCATGATCTTGCATATTACGTCACACTCATGGCATGTTCAATGACATCATTTATTACATCACTGATGACATCTCAAATGACATCACTGATCCCAATAAGAGGACTTTAGGGAATTATAGAATTGAACAGTTGTAGGCAAGTTTATTACTGGTTTCAAGGAAAGAGTTTTAGGAATCTTGCAGGGATACATATAGAAGAGCAAAGAAAGACATGCTGTTTTAGTGAAGGGTAGTTGAGAAGAATAGAGAATGCATGGGATGTGGGCAAGGAAGGATGTTCATACCAAAGTCAGAAATTAAACTCTATTTAATGATGGATCTTGGTGCTCTTGTGAAAGAGAAAGAAGCAGCATTCCTTGCATATGAAATGGCACATTTTATTGAGTATTCTTGGTAAGAACAAGGGGGCATAGAGGGCATGTTTATCAAATATTCATGCAATAAAATACAGCAAGCTACCTTGCTCTGCTGTATAAAAGGGAGAGGGCAGGAATGTGCCTTATTTAACATTGTATGGCGCATTCCTGCTCTCTGCCTGCGCTGGCGCAGAAACTGCTACCTACCACCAATGCAAGCACATGGTACAAGGGTCCCTGCATTTTAGACAGGATTATTTTTGTTCAGGAAGGGACACCTCCCTGCACAAAAACTATCCTCTGAGGCTTTTTCCTCTTTCTATGTGTGCTGCAGAATAGTCTGGAGCCAGGACAGGGAAGGCAGATTTCCCGGGGACGCCATAGGGAAACCTCTAGAAGCTATCTGCATGTCAAAGGAAGGACCAGGAATAAATAATAGACTGTAGACACCACCTCTTCAGTACACTTTTGGACTTGTGTATACTCTGCCAGGAAGATGGACTGCTCTGCTGCTGAAAGGACTGCCACTGTGTTGGACTGTACTCTGAAGGACTGCTGCCCTGTGGTGCTGTGCTGACCTGCTGCCTGCTGCCCCCTTGCCTTGGTGAAATGGACTGGACCTGTAGCTGTTAAACACAGGACCCCAGAGTGACAAAGGCTGACTGGCCTCCTGACTAGAGCCTCAGAGTCAGAAGGTTCCAACAACCTTGAACTCAGTGCCTATACTCTACCATCTTTGAGTCCTATCCTGCCAAGTGGTGCCACCCCAGACCTGGGACCTTGTCATTGCCAAGTGTATTATTCTGTACTATACTAGTTTGGGAATTCAATCTGGTTAATTTCTTTACTTTAATATTGTTTTGTGTGGTAAACACAACTCCTGTATTTTCTTCGCGGGAAAATTTTCAGTTTGTTCCAAGCTACCAAATGCAAGTCCTTGGATTCCTCAAAGATACTGCTTAGGCGGGGTATAGCCGAACCAGCGACCAAGATGGCCGCTTGACTCCGTAGCTCTGGAGCCATCGCCCAGATAATCCGCCCGCTGCCTCTACCAATGCGGTCAAAACTCAACTATCCGCATTGGAGCCGACGATGTGGGTGTCCAGCCGCTGAACAGGCCGCTCACTGACCTGAGGGGTACCCGCTGAGCTGGGCTCGGATTATCTGCGCTCCTGAGCCTGACGCACCCCTCGGAGGCCCTAAGATGACAGGGGTCTCTGGTGAGCGAGGGGGCAGGGCCTGGAGAGCACGAGGCAGACTGCAGGCCGACTCCAGTTCAAGAGTCTCAAAATAATGAACGTATCGGTCCGGGCGTGGTGGGGTCCCCGGTCCGACCTCCTACTGTAGACGCCACTGACCAGGGGATGCTCTCCTGCTGCAGATGGCTCACGAGGTAGGAGGCGCCATGTAATCCAGGCAGTCCTTCCTTCCCCAAATCGATCGTGGTGCTTCCACCAACAGCACTAGGCCGCATCGCCTTCCCTCGCTTCCCCTGCTTTTTCTTTGCAGTGTTGGGAGAGTGGGGAATGGGAGGGATACTGCTACCATCTGCTGCCTGAAAATACACATTTGCTACATGTTATTTATGCCCTATGCCTCTCCTCTTTCAATGGCTCATTGAAGCCTAGAGACCACCATTTGCTGCACTGATTAACAAACGCCCTGGCGGCGAGTGCCCCCCGCATTGAATGATCGGACGGTGGTGGGAGTTTTGTGGCCTTCCTACGCTGGGGCCTGTGTGCTGGTGGTGAGTTGACACAGAACACCGGAGCACCCTACTTATTGTGGCTCACTTTGGGTTCTACAGTACCTGCTCTCACATGGGATCCACTGAATCCAAACAAAAGCAATTAAACTTCGTGGCCGGGAAGACTCCTAAGCGCGAATAGACCGAGGGCATCACTGAGAAGGAGCCACACTAGTTGGAGGGCACTGCTGTTATCATGGCTGAATTGCGGGCCGGTTTTCAGGCCATTGACGCCCGCCTGGACACTCTTACCACCCGACTGGATGACATCCATGGACGCCTGGAGGCACAAGACATCCGAATCGGAGGTGCCCAGCAACAAATCTCCACTCTGGAAGATTCGCAACCCACTGATCAGAGGCTGCTGGAGAGGGCGGAGAGCCTGCTTAAAGAACTCGCCACTAAAGCGAAGTACTTGGAAGCCCCCTTCGCGCAGAAATAATATCTGCATCCCTGGGATAGCCAAGTCCACAAATACGAGCCCCATGGCTAAATTCGTGGAGGCAGTCCTCTTGGATATCTTCGGAAGGGATGCCTTTTCTGGTACATTTGCTGTAGAGCGAGCACATGGGACACTAGGGGCCAGCCCTGCCCAAGGCATGACTGCAAGACTGATCATTGCCAGGGTCCTTAATTATCGAGACCGCGACACTGTGCTCTGCTGTCATGGGAACTTAGCTCGCTCATTTACCAAGGATCTGACAACATAATTTTACCGGATTTTACACCAGTTGTGCAAGAGACACTTCGTAAATACATGGACATTAAGCGCACCCTCCAAAAAACAAATGTTATGTACTCAATGTTCTAGCCGGTTCAACTCTGCATCCAGTTCGGTGGTAAAGCACATATCTTCTACACTCCTGACGATGCTGTGAAGTTCTGGAAGTTCTGGAAGCAGCACCAGAATGTGAACAAGTCGCATAAGCATGGTGGAGACCAAGACCCTAGCTCCTAGCATCTGATGGCCGCTTCACGATGCGGGGTGCGATTGGAGCACCCTTCTTGCCTGGAATGGAACAGAGGAGACCCAAGAACTTCCTTTTGTGTATCCGATGTGGGTGGGGGGATAGGGTGGGAATGTTTTTCATAGTTAACCGTTTTATTCACTTTTGGTACAGAGTAACGTTTTTCTACTTTGCTGATGGTGTGACTCTTACGTATCTGCATGATGCTGTGAACTGTTTGCACCGTATATATGACTCCCCCTAGTAAGCGCAGCTTTGGTCTGCGCCTTAAATATCTATCCTGGAATGTGAGAGAAAAGGGCGTCAGGTCCTAGCTTATTTGTCCAGACACACTATCCAAGTAGCCTCCCTCCAAGAGATACACTATGCACCGCTCCCGGTGCACGGATTTGCATCGTCATGATGCAGTCACCGTTTATTTTCCAGCTATAGCTTGTACTCACGTGGAGTATGTATATTGGTTCATCTCTCCCTTTTCAGGTCTTGGAGCTGGTGACAGACGACGAGGGCAGGTATATCTTGGTGCTGGGTTTGCTCGGCGGGGAATCATTCCTTTTAATTAACGTATATGCACATTGGACATTAGGAGCCCGCCCGGCGCGAGGCACGACTCCAAGACTGATTATTGCCAGGGTCCTTAATTATCAAGACCGGGACACTGTGCTCCAGCTGTCACAGGAACGTGGCTCGCTCAATTACCAAAGATCTGACATTGCAATTTTCCCAGATTTTTCACCAGTTGTGCAAGAGGCGCGTCGTAAATACATGGACATTAAGCGCACCCTCCAAAAAACAAATGTCAAGTACGCAATGTAATACCCGGCTCGACTCTGCATCCAGATCGGTGGTAAAGCACATATTTTTGACACCCCTGATGATGCTGCGAAGTTCTGGAAGCAGCACCAGAACGTGAACAAGTCGTATAAGCATGGTGAAGACCAAGACCCTAGTTCCTAGCATCTGATGGCCGTTTCACGATCCGGGGTGCAATTGGAGCACCCTTCTTGCCCGGCATGGAATAGAGGAGACCCGCGAACTGTATCTGTGACAACAGAGGACCATTGTACATGGTCTATAAGCCGTGCATATATTATGCAGAATTGCTCTGCTCTGAACGCTCCTTGCTGCGAAACAGAGATATATATATATATATATATATATATATATATATATATTTTTATGACAAAGGACGCCGCACTCTGGAACCAGTAATCTTCAAAATTTATTTAGACAAAGCCCAGTCTGTCTTACCGACGCGTTTCGGCCATGACGGCCTTTCTCACGGTAGGTGACACTACTATCAGCTGATATTTTATGCCATTTCCTGTTAAACCATTGCTCCCATTGAATTCTGGGAGTTGGAGTTCAATTCATTCGTAAATCACCTTATGACAGAAACAATAAATTGTGTACCTCATAAATGCAACTATCACATATACCAATGCATCCGTGAATTTGTATTAAAGCTATTCAGTTCTATTGTTATAAGTAAATCATAAAAGGAAAAAGACAATTTTGATGTTAGCAATATACAACATTACGGTTTTTGGCAGGTGATCGCATCAATTGTATAGTACCCATGTTAACTGCGTACTAGTGATATTGGTGGATATATAAATATATGCATCTATGCCTCGTCAGTAAAGGGGCAAAGTATTCGTCTAGTACGATTAATTGTGCATATATTGTCATAATGGAACTGTGAGGTGACTATACTCCCACCAAAATAGAAAATCAAATATTAAACAAAGGCCTCACTTTTTGCCCTCAAAAACATTTCAACTACACCAATAGCAAGATTGACTTATATAAGTATGTACGCAAACTAAAACTTGTAAAAACACACGCAAATAACCCTACTACCAATAGAGACCCGACCAACAACCTGGATGATTCAAGTGTACTAAATGCAGTCCATCACTCTGCTTTAACCATTGAGGAAATACCAGACCTAAAAAACCTGTTTGATCTTGCATTTAATCATGACAGCCATGACATCCCTGAAATGGAAATGTTGCATCAACTTGATATCGACACCAAACGACACACTACTAGTGGCCTGAAGAACAAATCCAAATACTGTCCTCAGTTACATCCTGGTAACAAAATTGATTCCTTCTCAGAGGCAGTTATGCATGAAATAGACAAAATGGACAAATTGAGAAACATTAAAGTGAGGGAAAATATATCGCAAGCAGAGAATTCAGCAATACAGTCACTTGCTAATAATACCAACATCATCATTAAGCCTGCGGATAAGGGCGGAAATATTGTGATTCAGAACATAGGTGACTACAAAGATGAAGCATATAGACAACTCAATGATTTGGAAAAATACATCAAACTCAAATCTAATCCAATCCACAAAATGATCGAGGAAGTCCAAAAAAATCTGGACACCTGGCAGTTACAAGGATTACTTAACACAGACGAATGCAAATTTCTTTTTGTAGAGAACCCTACGATTCCCACGATCTATTTCTTGCCTAAGATTCATAAAACCTTAATAAATCCCCCAGGAAGACCTATTGTATCATCTTGCAACTCCTTGTATGAAAACATCTCATCATATGTGGATCATTACTTGGCCCCTATGGTCAGAGACTTAAACTCTTACATTCAAGATACAGGAGATTTTCTCCGAATTCTTTCCAATACCACTTGGGACCCAGCATATCTAATGGTCACAATTGATGTTGTCTCCCTATACACTTCTATTCAACACACGGTGGGACTTAACGCATGAGCATACTTCTTAAAGCAAAGAAATATAGGTGAATTGGAACACTCTGCAATGCTACTAACTATAATACAGATGTGCCTCAATAACAATATCTTTCTCTTTAACCATGAAATATATCACCAACTCTGTGGCTGTGCCATGGGCGTTTCCTTCTCCCCCAACTATGCTAACTTAACCATGGGTTGGTGGGAGAAGGAAATAGCCTGGGGTCCTAACAACCAAAAAGCTCTGGAAAAAATTATCCTCTGGTCACGCTACATCGACGACCTTTTCTTAATCTGGAATGGAAGCAAAGAGGAATTTATGGAATATTTTGCAGTCCTGAACAATAATGACATTGGTCTATCCTTCACTTGTAACAGCAACCGTCAAAAAATACATTTTTTGGACATCACAGTCTATATAGACGAAGGCCAATTACATACCACCCTATATAGAAAGAAAACTGCCACTAACAGTATCCTCCACGCCGAAAGTTTCCATCCAAAGGCACTCGTAAGAAGCATCCCTTTTGGTGAATTTGTCAGAATGAAAAGGAATTGCTCAAAAAATGAAGATGCACTAAATGAAATAGACAACAGTGCACAAAGACTCAGCAACAGAGGATACAAAGAACGTGACCTCAACAAAAGTAAAACAAAGATCAGTGAACTAACACGCACTGAAATTTTGATCAACAAACCGCGAGAAAATCCTAAGGAGACACAATCGAATCCTCGATTAATCTTGACCTATAGCAAAGAAGCGCATAAAATCAGACAAAGTGTCCAAAAATATTGGCCACTACTTCAACAGGATCGAGATCTGGCCCAAATCATTGGAACTGGACCTTCAATTACCTTCCGCAAAGCACCATCAATCAAGGACACAATAGTCCAGAGTCATTTCCAATCAAGAAACACAACTATGAACTGGCTTACACAACAGCAAATTGGGTTCAAGAAATGCAACAATTGCAAAGCCTGCAAAATTGGAATTAACAAGAAACACATCAGAGATCCGGAGGGGAGAAATATTGAAATCACAAAGAGAATAACATGTACCTCCAAGTTTGTAGTGTACTGCATCCAATGCAACTGTGGGATGAGATACAT